>NC_072779.1:17642058-17778999 GCF_022539595.1 Amphiprion ocellaris | reverse complement strand
CGTCAGTCCATCACGTAGATAAGGTATAAGGATTATTTTGATATGATAACCACTGTGAAGAGATTGGTATGATTGCAGGTTATTTATTGTGGAAGACAGCAGCTTGTTTGCAGTATTATATTAATATAGGGTTGGGGGGGGGGGTCTTTTTGAATAGCAGTTTTAATTGAAATCATTATTTTTTTGCTATTTAAAGAGTGTTTTTGTTTTTCTGTTGCTTTAAAAGAAAGATTAATATGTCCCATACAGTCTATGATATGTCCACATGACGTTTATTATTATTTGTTTGGAAGACTTACCAATAGAAAAGAAATCAGTCAACACCTTGACTGAGATTTCTATTTTACAACTACAGTGTGCCATTGTGACACAGATTCAGACTTCTAGGGTTCATATGAAACAAACCTAAGGAACCAATCCTGTCAACTTGAAGTTTGTGGATTTCATATTCTTCCTCCTCAGAATCAGCTTCAGGTTCAAAAATGCATGATTGACTTGATCCAATGTAACAAATTTGCCATTGTGTAAAGTAGAATCGAGTAGTTTTGCAGTCGTGAACTGGTGTGCTTGAGCTGCAGTGAAGGGGAGTGGTGAATGGAGGGAAAGACAATTACCTCATATATATGCACATTATAAATGAAGCAAAATTGTTGAGAGAGAATTTGTTTCATTGAAAACAAATGAACAACAACAACAAAAAAGACTAAATGTGTCATTGTGATACACAGAAATGAGCATAAGAGATTCAACTAATGCTTAAACTTTAATTTACCATTCAAATAACCTGGTGTTTAGTTTAAATGTTCTTCAAATTCTTGGTAACCGAGTCAATTTTGTGATTATCACTGGTACAAAAAAAAAGAAAGTTTTATCAGTGCATGGTAAAAGGTCCGCTGTATTTCATGCACGTCAGCTAATCAGTGATTAATATGCCAGACTGTCGGTTATGAAAATTGTTTAAAATTTGCATCTCAAATTTGGACATTCAAAATGTATGGTCATGGACAATTATGGAGTAACTTCATAACTATTTTAGCATAATTACAGTAATTACAGCCAAAAAGAATTAACACAAAACAATATCTCGCTGACAAAGTCTCAGGATATATTAACAACTGACAGAGTGCTACTCTTTGCTCTGTTGCATTGCTTACACAAATGCAAATTGAATCAGTACACCCCACACAATTATGCATCAGCCTTAAACTTAAGTTCAGCTTATCTAATTAGTCTCTCTCACTCTTAACAGCAGGTTGGAGGTACAGGAGTTGCAAGAGCATGAAGACACACAATTGTCCGCTCCAGTGCACTCTTCCAATACGCTCTTTGGCGAAAGAACTGGCATGAGTAACTTTTCTGAGTTTATCAGCTCTGATGCCATGCTTAAGTCGCTGCTAATTTTAGCCTTCTCTGCTTTCTAGGGAGCGAGAAACAGCCGATATTATCAATAACATCTAACCTTAAAGCTGGACAGGAACTGTTGAGATAGAAGCAGGCCGTATGAAGCTTTCGGTGCTGCATGTATGAACTATGGCACATTGGCTTACAGACAGCTGTTGCTTTTCTATTGTCTACAAATCAATTGCTGAAATACCAAAGGGAAATAGTGAAATTATTACAGCGTGCTGGAAAGTGGAGGTCTACTTGTCCAAATAGTTAACTATTACAGAACCCATAATTTTGGTGCTTTTAGCTGAGGGGATATCCTTTTTTCCCATTCATAGGTATTTTCTGATCTCAGTAACATTGGTTCAGTTGTTACTTAGGCATTACAACATTTCTACTCTCCACGCAATTTTAACTCAGGGTAAGGGGCTCCATTTTCTAATTTATTAGTCTATTAGACTTGCTTGCCATTTCCCTTCGCTGTTGTAGTGAAAGATGACATAACTGGCACCTTCAAGACCTATTTGCTGCTGGATATTTCTCCTGTGACAGGCACTGGGCTTCTCAGAATTGTCGTGTAGTGCTGGCTTTCTATCTATCAATTATTAATGTGTCTATGTTCTGCTGGAGACCCTCTTACTTGAGGGATGTGCTGTCTCAGTATTATGGTTATTATCTGCTTTTTGACTCAATGAAGTGGTTTGCTATTCAGGGGAGTCACCTAGAGTTGGGCGAGAGAGACCTGAGACCATGTGGTAATTGACAACGCAATAAAGATGAGGCAAGGAAGATGATAAATTGAAGATGTTAAATTGAATCAATAACTCCATACATATCTCATGAGCAGCCTGACTTATAATTCAGTTTTACAGATCATATTCCCTTAACAGTGTCATAGACTGGCATCAGCTGTGGTAACTTATGAGCTTGTTTTAAAGTTAAAACGTCTTAATACCAGCCTGTGACACCTCTATAAATCTCATAATTGTGACCCACTCCCATTAATAAGAAACATGTTGCGTCCAATGACATTATGTATTTGTCAGGGATCTGATGTTACAGACGCTGGGAAGAAAGAAATTTATGTACTTCATGTATCTAGAGTTAAATGAAAAATGTAAAGAAGTAACAACAAAACAAGACTAAAACATCTCTAATTTTGTGTCTTTATTTTAAGTTTGCCTTAAACATACACTGTAAAATATCCTAATGTAATATAACAACAACAGCAGCAACAACAACAATAATAATATATTTATATAGGATCTGGTACTTGGATTTTCCATTCTGAAACAGGTATTGAAAAAAAAAAAACAGTGGTTATTTGATTTTCGTTTTAAAATACAAAAATTAAAATTGAAATACAAGGCATTTTTCCTTTTCACGATCAAAAAGGAATATACGATTTTTTTTAAAAAATGCTTTGATGATATCTTTTTCAAAGAAAACCTTACTGTAGTGTTTTTCACGGCCTACTTTACATTATTTCATCATATGGCACGTTTCTACAACATGTTATAAAATCGCTTTTTTTTTTCGACATAGTATAGTAAGGCGTTTTTTTGCACCAAAATTCATGATGATTTTTTTTTCAAAGAAAACCTTTCCGGAGTGTTTTTCATGGCCTCCTTTACATTATTTCATCATATGGCATGTTTTTACAACATGTTTGTAAAATCGCATTTTTTTTTTGACATAGTATAGTTAGGCGTTTTGTTGCGCCAAAATGCATGATTTTTTTTCAAAGAAAACCTTTCTGGAGTGTTTTTGACGGCCTCCTTTACATTATTTCATCATATGGCATGTTTTTACATGTTTGAAAAATCGCATTTTTTTTCCAACATAGTATAGTTAGGCGTTTTGTTGCGCCAAAATGCATGATTTTTTTTCAAAGAAAACCTTTCTGGAGTGTTTTTGACGGCCTCCTTTACATTATTTCATCATAAGGCATGTTTTTACAACATGTTTGAAAAATCGCATTTTTTTTTTCGACATAGTATAGTTAGGCGTTTTGTTGCGCCAAAATGCATGATTTTTTTTCAAAGAAAACCTTTCTGGAGTGTTTTTGACGGCCTCCTTTAGATTATTTCATCATATGGCATGTTTTTACAACATGTTTGAAAGATCGCATTTTTTTTTTCAACATAGTATAGTTAGGCGTTTTGTTGCGCCAAAATGCATGATTTTTTTTCAAAGAAAACCTTTCTGGAGTGTTTTTGACGGCCTCCTTTACATTATTTCATCATAAGGCATGTTTTTACAACATGTTTGAAAAATCGCATTTTTTTTTTCGACATAGTATAGTTAGGCGTTTTGTTGCGCCAAAATGCATGATTTTTTTTCAAAGAAAACCTTTCTGGAGTGTTTTTGACGGCCTCCTTTAGATTATTTCATCATATGGCATGTTTTTACAACATGTTTGAAAGATCGCATTTTTTTTTTCAACAGTATAGGTAGGCCTTTTGTTGCGCCAAAATGCATGATTTTTTTTCAAAGAAAACCTTTCTGGAGTGTTTTTGACAGCCTCCTTTACATTATTTCATCATATGGCATGTTTTTACAACATGTTTGAAAAATCGCATTTTTTTTTCGACATAGTATAGTAAGGTGTTTTTTTGCGCCAAAATTCATGATGATTTTTTTTTCAAAGAAAACCTGTCTGAAGTGTTTTTCACGGCCTCCTTTACATTATTTCATCATATGGCACGTTTTTACAACGTTTGAAAAACTGCATTTTTTTTCGATATAGTATAGTAAGGCGTTTTTTTTTTTTAACCAAAATTCACGATGATTTTTTTTCAAAGAAAACCTTTCTGGAGTGTTTTTCACGGCCTCCTTTACATTATTTCATCATATGGCATGTTTTTACAACATGTTTGAAAAATCGCATTTTTTTTTTCGACATAGTATAGTAAGGCGTTTTTTTGCACCAAAATTCATGATGATTTTTTTTTTTTTAAAGAAAACCTTTCTGGAGTGTTTTTCACGGCCTCCTTTACATTATTTCATCATATGGCACGTTTTTACAACATGTTCGAAAAATCGCATGTTTTTTCAACATGGTATAGTTAGGCGTTTTGTTGCGCCAAAATGCATGCTTTTTTTTCAAAGAAAACCTTTCTGGAGTGTTTTTCACGGCCTCCTTTACATTATTTCATCATATGGCATGTTTTTACAACATGTTTGAAAAATCGCATTTTTTTTTTCGACATAGTATAGTAAGGCGTTTTTTTGCGCCAAAATTCATGATGACTTTTTTTCAAAGAAAACCTTTCCAGAGTGTTTTTCATGGCCTCCTTCACATTATTTCATCATATGGCACATTTTTACAACGTTTGAAAAACTGCATTTTTTTTCGATATATTATAGTAAGGCGTTTTTTTTTTTTTAACCAAAATTCACGATGATTTTTTTTCAAAGAAAACCTTTCTGGAGTGTTTTTCACGGCCTCCTTTACATTATTTCATCATATGGCATGTTTTTACAACATGTTTGAAAAATCGCATTTTTTTTTTCGACATAGTATAGTAAGGCGTTTTTTTGCACCAAAATTCATGATGATTTTTTTTTTTTAAAGAAAACCTTTCTGGAGTGTTTTTCACGGCCTCCTTTACATTATTTCATCATATGGCACGTTTTTACAACATGTTCGAAAAATCGCATGTTTTTTCAACATGGTATAGTTAGGCGTTTTGTTGCGCCAAAATGCATGCTTTTTTTTCAAAGAAAACCTTTCTGGAGTGTTTTTCACGGCCTCCTTTACATTATTTCATCATATGGCATGTTTTTACAACATGTTTGAAAAATCGCATTTTTTTTTTCGACATAGTATAGTAAGGCATTTTTTTGCGCCAAAATTCATGATGACTTTTTTTCAAAGAAAACCTTTCCAGAGTGTTTTTCATGGCCTCCTTCACATTATTTCATCATATGGCACATTTTTACAACGTTTGAAAAACCGCATTTTTTTTCGATATATTATAGTAAGGCGTTTTTTTTTTTAACCAAAATTCACGATGATTTTTTTTCAAAGAAAACCTTTCTGGAGTGTTTTTCACGGCCTCCTTTACATTATTTCATCATATGGCATGTTTTTACAACATGTTTGAAAAATCGCATTTTTTTTTTCGACATAGTATAGTAAGGCGTTTTTTTTGCACCAAAATTCATGATGATTTTTTTTTCAAAGAAAACCTTTCTGGAGTGTTTTTCACGGCCTCCTTTACATTATTTCATCATATGGCATGTTTTTACAACATGTTTGAAAAATCACATTTTTTTTTTGACATAGTATAGTTAGGCGTTTTGTTGCGGCAAAATGCATATTTTTTTTCAAAGAAAACCTTTCTGGAGTGTTTTTGACGGCCTCCTTTACATTATTTCATCATATGGCACGTTTTTACAACATGTTTGAAAAATCGCATTTTTTTTTCGACATAGTATAGTAAGGCGTTTTTTTGCACCAAAATTCATGATATTTTTTTTTTCAAAGAAAACCTTTCCGGAGTGTTTTTCATGGCCTCCTTTACATTATTTCATCATATGGCACATTTTTACAACATGTTCGAAAAATTGCATGTTTTTTCGATATAGTATAGTAAGGCGTTTTTTTTGCACCAAAATCCATGATTTTTTTTCAAAGAAAACCTTTCTGGAGTGTTTTTCACGGCCTCCTTTACATTATTTCATCATATGGCATGTTTTTACATGTTTGAAAAATCGCTTTTTTTTTTTGACATAGTATAGTTAGGCGTTTTGTTGCGCCAAAATGCATGATTTTTTTTTCAAAGAAAACCTTTCTGGAGTGTTTTTGACGGCCTCCTTTACATTATTTCATCATATGGCACGTTTTTACAACATGTTGAAAAATCGCATTTTTTTTTTCGACATAGTATAGTAAGGCATTTTTTTGCGCCAAAATTCATGATGACTTTTTTTCAGAGAAAACCTTTCCAGAGTGTTTTTCATGGCCTCCTTCACATTATTTCATCATATGGCACATTTTTACAACGTTTGAAAAACTGCATTTTTTTTCGATATAGTATAGTAAGGCGTTTTTTTTTTTTAACCAAAATTCACGATGATTTTTTTTCAAAGAAAACCTTTCTGGAGTGTTTTTCACGGCCTCCTTTACATTATTTCATCATATGGCATGTTTTTACAACATGTTTGAAAAATCGCATTTTTTTTTCGACATAGTATAGTAAGGCGTTTTTTTTGCACCAAAATTCATGATGATTTTTTTTTCAAAGAAAACCTTTCTGGAGTGTTTTTCACGGCCTCCTTTACATTATTTCATCATATGGCTCGTTTTTACAACATGTTTAAAAAATCGCATTGTTTTTCGACATAGTATAGTAAGGCGTTTTGTTGCGCCAAAATTCATGATTATTTTCCAAAGAAAACCTTTCTGGAGTGTTTTTCACGGCCTCCTTTACATTATTTCATCATATGGCACGTTTTTACAACATGTTCGAAAAATCGCATTTTTTTTCGACATAGTATAGTTAGGCGTTTTGTTGCGCCAAAATGCATGATTTTTTTTTCAAAGAAAACCTTTCTGGAGTGTTTTTCACGGCCTCCTTTACATTATTTCATCATATGGCATGTTTTTACAACATGTTTGAAAAATCGCATTTTTTTTTCGACATAGTATAGTAAGGCGTTTTTTTTGCACCAAAATTCATGATGATTTTTTTTTCAAAGAAAACCTTTCTGGAGTGTTTTTCACGGCCTCCTTTACATTATTTCATCATATGGCATGTTTTTACAACATGTTTGAAAAATCGCATTTTTTTTTCGACATAGTATAGTAAGGCGTTTTTTTTGCACCAAAATTCATGATGATTTTTTTTCAAAGAAAACCTTTCTGGAGTGTTTTTCACGGCCTCCTTTACATTATTTCATCATATGGCATGTTTTTACAACATGTTTGAAAAATCGCATTTTTTTTTGACATAGTATAGTTAGGCGTTTTGTTGCGCCAAAATGCATGATTTTTTTTTCAAAGAAAACCTTTCTGGAGTGTTTTTGACGGCCTCCTTTACATTATTTCATCATATGGCACGTTTTTACAACATGTTGAAAAATCGCATTTTTTTTTCGACATAGTATAGTAAGGCGTTTTGTTGCGCCAAAATTCATGATGATTTTTTTTTTCAAAGAAAACCTTTCTGGAGTGTTTTTCACGGCCTCCTTTACATTATTTCATCATATGGCACGTTTTTACAACATGTTGAAAAATCGCATTTTTTTTTCGACATAGTATAGTAAGGCGTTTTTTTTGCCCAAAATTCATGATGATTTTTTTTTTCAAAGAAAACCTTTCTGGAGTGTTTTTCACGGCCTCCTTTACATTATTTCATCATATGGCTCGTTTTTACAACATGTTTAAAAATCGCATTGTTTTTTCGACATAGTATAGTAAGGCGTTTTTTTGCGCCAAAATTCATGATTATTTTCCAAAGAAAACCTTTCTGGAGTGTTTTTCACGGCCTCCTTTACATTATTTCATCATATGGCATGTTTTTACAACATGTTTGAAAAATCGCATTTTTTTTTCGACATAGTATAGTAAGGCGTTTTTTTGCACCAAAATTCATGATGATTTTTTTTTCAAAGAAAACCTTTCTGGAGTGTTTTTCACGGCCTCCTTTACATTATTTCATCATATGGCATGTTTTTACAACATGTTTGAAAAATCGCATTTTTTTTTTCGACATAGTATAGTAAGGCGTTTTTTTTGCACCAAAATTCATGATGATTTTTTTTTCAAAGAAAACCTTTCTGGAGTGTTTTTCACGGCCTCCTTTACATTATTTCATCATATGGCATGTTTTTACAACATGTTTGAAAAATCGCATTTTTTTTTTCGACATAGTATAGTAAGGCGTTTTTTTTGCACCAAAATTCATGATGATTTTTTTTCAAAGAAAACCTTTCTGGAGTGTTTTTCACGGCCTCCTTTACATTATTTCATCATATGGCATGTTTTTACAACATGTTTGAAAAATCGCATTTTTTTTTGACATAGTATAGTTAGGCGTTTTGTTGCGCCAAAATGCATGATTTTTTTTCAAAGAAAACCTTTCTGGAGTGTTTTTGACGGCCTCCTTTACATTATTTCATCATATGGTACGTTTTTACAACATGTTGAAAAATCGCATTTTTTTTTTCGACATAGTATAGTAAGGCGTTTTGTTGCGCCAAAATGCATGATGATTTTTTTTTTTCAAAGAAAACCTTTCTGGAGTGTTTTTGACGGCCTCCTTTACATTATTTCATCATATGGCACGTTTTTACAACATGTTGAAAAATCGCATTTTTTTTTTCGACTTAGTATAGTAAGGCGTTTTTTTGTGCCAAAATTCATGATGATTTTTTTTTTTTCAAAGAAAACCTTACTGGAGTGTTTTTCATGGCCTCCTTTACATTATTTCATCATATGGCTCGTTTTTACAACATGTTTAAAAAATCGCATTGTTTTTCGACATAGTATAGTAAGGCGTTTTGTTGCGCCAAAATTCATGATTATTTTCCAAAGAAAACCTTTCTGGAGTGTTTTTCACGGCCTCCTTTACATTATTTCATCATATGGCATGTTTTTACAACATGTTTGAAAAATCGCATTTTTTTTTTCGACATAGTATAGTAAGGCGTTTTTTTTGCACCAAAATTCATGATGATTTTTTTTTCAAAGAAAACCTTTCTGGAGTGTTTTTCACGGCCTCCTTTACATTATTTCATCATATGGCACGTTTTTACAACATGTTGAAAAATCGCATTTTTTTTTTCGACATAGTATAGTAAGGCGTTTTGTTGCGCCAAAATGCATGATGATTTTTTTTTTTTCAAAGAAAACCTTTCTGGAGTGTTTTTCACAGCGCCCTTTACATTATTTCATCATATGGCACGTTTTTACAACATGTTTGAAAAACTGCATTTTTTTTCGACATAGTGTAGTAAGGCCTTTTTTTTTGAGCCAAAATTCACGATGGTTTTTTTTCAAAGAAAACCTTTCTGGAGTGTTTTTCACAGTGCCCTTTACATTATTTCATCATATGGCACGTTTTTACAACATGTTGAAAAATCACATTTTTTTTTTGACATAGTATACTATGGCGTTTTTTTGCACCAAAATTCATGAATTTTTTTTTTCAAACAAAGTCAAAGACTCGAGGAACTCATGGAGACTCGTTTAAAGTTTAAAGTTGAAGCCGAAAGTTAACAAAGAAAGTTGAAAACCACCTTCTGATCCCTGAAATCTTAGAGTTTTCACACAAAGAACATGTCAAACTGGTTCCATAGTAGAACCCTCATTGTAAGAGTACGGTGCATAGACTGGATATCATTTTTTTGCGCTAGTTTTCATGGTCAAAATGAGAGATCAGGTGGCCGATCTTAAAATAAATCAATATTGATATTTTTTTATAGAGCTTTGAAGTTTTGCAAAGCCAGGGGGCGGGGCTCCTGCTTTTAATGCACTTCATATGCAGCTTTAGTGTCAGATATAATGTGTACCATGCACTCCAGATGTTGGTGGAGTTTATTTCTGTGTTGACCAGAGAAGAGAGTTAGCATCTGGTAAATATTAGTTTTAATGTTAGAGATGCTAACCGAGCTAGCTGCTCAGTTGGAGCCTGATTAAAACTGATTAAAACTTGTTAGCATTAAGCTAATGATGTTTGTGTTGAGTTTCATGTAAACAGCTGAAGTGTGTTTTGTTACTGTAATGTAGTGCATTTAGTTGATTAAACTGTCAGTGGAGACGCTGGTTCACATTAATGTAACATTTACAAAACCTAAATGTGATTAAAACAGTAAGGTTAAGGTTCTGTGTTGTCAGTAGTCCTGAATATCTGCTGAGTCTCTGAAGTTAAACTGGAGAAAACAGTTAATCTACTGTCTAACGGTTAACTTTGTTTAATCTCTGTTTAAACACGTGTGCAATTTTTTTTATATATGTACTTGTTTATTTGTTATCTTTCTTCCTGCTGGGGCCTCTTGCCAGGTCATCATTGTAAATGAGAAATTGTTCTCAATTGATCTTACCTGGTAAAGAATAAAAAAATAAAGACTGATTCACATGTTGTAGTACATCTTAGTGCAGATTGGAAAAATAACCTCCCAGAATATGACCAAAGTAATGATGAACACTACAGTTCAGAAAACGTCATAGAATAGCATGTCGCTCAAATAACATCATAGTATAGCATGTCGTTTGAAAAACATCATAGTATAGCATGTTGCTCAAATAACATCATAGTATAGCCTGTCGCTCTAAAAACATCATAGTATAGCCTTTAGTCCACAAAACGTTGTTCTGTCCCGGCGGTCTGAAGTAGGTGAGGATCAACACAAAAACAGTCCAAACGCTGGTTTCCAGAGGGTTAGACGAGTATTTATTTGAAAGAGGAAGTTTACAACAACACAACATGTGAGGGGGTTAAAAACAAATGGGTGTTAGTAAAATAAAAATAAATAAACAGAACTAAAAGTGAACTTCATGTTGACATTGATGGGCATTCCAACCAGGAACAAAGTAAAAGATAATCAATACGAAAAAACCTCTTCCTGTTCACCTCTTAAAACCCCAAAACACACCGCAGTAGCACCCTAAACTAAAGCTACCAATGGGTTCCCTGTTTTCCTTTGTGAACAATTCAAAGGTCCTTCTCTATCTCCCCACACATCTACCAACCACTGGAACACATCTCCAAAGTTCTGCCGGGCCAGCTCAGCTTCCCCTCAGAAGAAGTGCTGCCACCTGCCAGATGAAGGAGCCTTTTGAGAGGCAGCTGGCATCGTGATTGGACTGTACTTTGGTCTGTTCCAATCCAGCTTCAGCTCCAGAGACGGCAGGTGGGACGAGTCAACGGAGGCCGGGTGGACGAAGGCATGCAGCTGAGTACAATCCAGAAAACAACAGAGGAGGAGTGCATCGGCCCAGAGCCAGAACAACCAGAGTAGCATGGTATGTCTCTTAGAAAACATCATAGTATAGCCTTTGGTATGAAAAAACACCATCATATACATCGTATATTGTACAAATAACAAGTCAAAGGAAGGAGAGTATTTTATTTTTTACTGATTTACAGTAATAAATAAATTTAAAAATGGCGCTACTGTTGATCTGAACCTTTATCTACCTGTGGTCGCTCTGTCTTCTGGAGTGATTTGATTGGTTATATGTCACAAAACTCCTTTAACTTAACATCTGTAAACAAAACAAAAACATATCAACACAGTTTTCTATTAGAGTTTGTGTTCTTCTAAATTTAACTCCAAGATTTTAAATACTTTCATTTACTGCAAATGAATATCTACTCCAAATGTCTCACTAATAATCATTATCAGCCTTAAAAACCCACAAAACACCCCTCTATACTCGACCACACTTAGTATAGTCCGGTTCCCCCTTCTATAAATCTGCTTGGAATCTTCCACTTCCTGTTTGTCAAAGTGGAATTCTGCCTGGACAGGTTTTGTTGGAGCTCATGCAACAAACATTTTGGGTAACTGCACTTTAATATGGATGGATGACACTGAATTAGAGACTGTTTTAAAGAGATTAAGTTAAGATGTGTAGCTCTGTCATTAAATAGTAAATTATTTCTCAGAATTCACAGAGAAAAGTCTGAAATGTTTGCTAGGTTAGCGTCCCACATGTTCTTTGGCTCAGCCAAAGCTAACTCTCTCCAACTTCTGGATCTCTTGAGTTGTTTGTTGTTAAAATATCTTGCTAGAGGTGCTGAAGCTCAGAAAGTCTGGGATGTTTGTTCAAAATAAGCTCATTCTCAAGTCTTATCTGAACTGTCCTCTTTTGTTTGAATGTTACCCTAAACTTAGGAGTTAATGACAGAGCAGCACATCCAGACTCAGTCTCATTTAAGTAGAGATTAAACTTCAGTGTCATTTATTGATGTTAAAGTGCAGTTTTTCAAATGTTTGTTGCACATGCTCCTGACCAAACCAGTCCAGGTGGAAGACGATGTGAAGAGAAAGCTCCAGAGGATGAATATCACACATTTATGTTGGAAATAAATGTCCTTTAATTAGACATTGTCATGCAAAAGTTGGATTTCCCTTTAATGATGTTTAAATCTTTGTGTTGATGTTGGTTTCTAAATATTTTTTGACACTCGGCCCCAAAGATTAAAACCTTCTACGGCTCAAAAGCTACAACAATTCACACATTATCAACTATCTTTCTGACTAAACTAAGATAAAAAGTGAAAAACTGCCTGATTCCTGCATCATGAATGTAAATCTTTATGATTTTTATGACAGTAAACTGAATATATTTGGGTTTGACATTTTATAAACCAAAACAAGAAATTAATTACTGGAGAAAACAATCAACAGATTAATGGTCAAAGAAAATGTGTTTTCCAACATATATGGCTGAATTACTCACAACATTACAAGATACATTGAATTCAATTTTATTTATATAACGCCAGATACAGGTCAAATTGTCTCAAGATGCTTTATTTTTATATTTTTTGTCATATTCAAAATATGACAAAGTAAGAAATTTAAACCTCTTGACTAATCCAGTTTATTACTTGGTTTTTAAGAGACTAATCGACAACTAAAATAACTTTCTCCACTAAAACTAATAAACATGAGGTCAAATAGAAGGAACAGTTTTAAATACTGCAGTCACACGATGACATGAATAAAGTTTGTCAACAAAAACTAAATCTGCTGGTGGATTCCACTAAAGTCCTAATAAATGATAATAAAGTGTGATACTAAAGGTTTGTGGTGCTAAAAATGTCAAAGATATCAAGTTGAACATCTGGATGGAGGATGATAAAAGTTGACCTTCTTTCATTTCTCTGGAGCCGACTCTATGGATTTTGTGGATGGTGGTTGAAGACCTGCTCTTCTAGTCGTCTTCCTTCTAGTCGCTTCAAAAAGTCAGTCCATCCTGACCGACTTCAACACCTCTTCATGACAACTTGTTCTGTCTCCGACCTGGTGGAAACTCCAGAAACTCGGGAAAACCTGTCGAGACTCGAAGAACTCGTGGAGACTCGAAGAACTCGTCGGGCGGGGGAAGGTGTGGTGGGTGGTGGGGGGAGGTGGGGGAATAGAGGGGGGAGGCCGCCACCCACCTCCCCGCCTACTCTCCGCCCTGACTCCACCCAGACTCCGCCTTGGCTCCACCCATGTGGTCACTTTATTAACTACGATGCCAAAGGGACGACGAAATTAGTCCTTTGTATCTGATCTGTAGCTCAGTGAGTTAAGGATTTGCCTATGGAGCTGCAGGTCGCTGGTTCAAGACCAGACACTTCTTAAATTTTTATCAAAATCCTGACAAAGACAAAGAAAGAGAATTGCCGGTGGTGGGTCTTGAACCCACGACCTTCCAGTTGGTAGTCTGTCTTCTTATCCCCTGAGCTATTCGCTCAGATACTAATTCTTCTTTTTTTTGCGCATTTATCATCTATTTTTTGTCGTTTTCGAGTTTTTTTTTTTACTCGAGTCTCGACTCGACCGTTTTTCTCAGGAGGTTGGACTTCAGCCTTTGTGCTGGAGGGTGGAACCCTCAGTTCCAAGACTTTCCAAAGCCTCCAGACCTCCCGAGTCCTCAGGACCTGAGCTTTCAGACAGTCTGAGGGCTGAAATTTTCTAAGTCCCACAGTAGTTCTCTGTTAGATCTAACTTCCAGACAGTCCAAGGACTGATATCTTCTAAGTTCCTGAGTACTTCTCTGTTAGTGTGAACCTTCAGACAGTCTGAGGGCTGAAGTTTTAAAAGTTTCTCAGTACTTGTCTGTTAGTTTGAACCTTCAGACAGTCTGAGGACTGAAATCTTAAAAGTTTCTCAGTACTTCTCTGTTAGTTTGAACTTTCTGGTTAACAGAAGCCTTAAAACTTGTGACCATGAGTCTTGATTTCACATTTAGACCATCCATCTGAGTTCTTCTCAGACCTTCACCTGTGGGTTTTTTAGAAATCCTCAACAAACTTTGATTCTCTTCACTGAACAGTAAAGTTTGTGGAGGTCAGAAGGTAACATTAGTTTGATCAATGCCTTCAACTACTAGTAGACTTTATCTGGAAAGCAGTTTTCTTGAATGAGTTCTTAGTAAATCTGTCCACAATCAAACCAAGAACATAGAAAGAGGAAATGTTTGAAGAAACAACTTCATGTTTTCGTTTCAGACTAGAAAACGCTTTATACCTTTATCTGTTTTTGCTCTTTTTGATCGTTTTATTGTCTCTTCTGTTTAATTTGATCTTCTAAAGTCTAACTGGTGTCTTTTCAAATGTTTTGTCTTTAGTTTGATTCTTCTTAGTTCTTTAGTTTTGCTCTTTTCTCACCTTTTATTCTTTTCTAATGTCTGATTTGATTTTGAAATGTTCTGTCTTTTTAATGTTTAATTGTTTTTTCAAATGTTTTATCGGCTTGTTTGAATTTTTTTTTCTTTCTCAATATTTAATTTTTCGATTAAATCTTTAAGGTTTTTCTTTTTAAATGTTTTACCACCTTTTAATGTTTAATTTTCTTTTTAAATGCTTCATTGTATTTTCTGTTTAATTCCTATTTAAAGTTTTATTATCTTTAAGATTTAATTTTCTAATTAAACATTTAATTTTTAATTCAATGTTTTGTCTTTTTAAAGGTTTAATAATCTAATTTAATGTTTTGTGTTTTTTAAAAATGTTTAATATTCTTCTTGTTTAATTTTATTTTTTAAATGTTTATCGAAAATAGTTTATCTGTAATTTTTAATATTTGTATTTTAAAAATTTTGTTTAATTTCATAATGACATGTTTTGTATCTGATTTAATTATCTAATTCAATATTTTGTCTGTTTAATATAGTTAAAGAATAAATACAATTCAATGATATTAAACAGACAAAATATTGAATTAGATAATTAAACCAGATACAAAACATGTCATTATGAAATTAAACAAAATTTTTAAAATACAAATATTAAAAAAACAGATAAAATATTTTCGATAAACATTTAAAAAAAATACTTTTTAATAATAAAACTTTTTAAAAGTTTTATTGTATTAAATTTTTCCTTTGACTTAATTGCTTTTTGTTATGTAGTTTATTTCTTTAATCTTCTTTTTCTGTCAAGATTTTAACCCCAACCTTAAAAATGAAATAAACCCTTAAATCACAATGAAAATACTTCTGTTGTCACAACCATGAGTTAGTCAATTATTCAGTTTATCAATTCAACTTTATTTGTTTAGCACCTTTTACACAGATGACAAAACTAAACAAGCAAAGAGAAAAAAAAAAAAAACTATGCCAAAACTATGATTAAAACTCAAAAACATTTAAAAAAAAAAAAATTTAACATGGTAATAAAATATGTTGTGTCCAGGGGATGGAGGGAGTTTATTGAAGTCTTCTTGGGCTCACATGGGACATCATTTAAAATATAAACTTGATATTCAGTCTAAGGAAACTGCAGAACAACAGAAGAACCAACAATATCTCCTGTTTTCTCCTTTAATGAGTCGACTCTTCTTGTGCTTTCAGACCAAAGAACTACAGACTCTTCACAACCTGCTCAAACTCTTGGTACAGGATCTCACCACACGGGTCAAGAAGGTTTCCGTCTCATTTCTACTCTGAAGCTCACCTTCTCCTGCTCAAACTGCTGACAAATGTTTCTGCTGCTCTAAAGTCTGGTCTCCAGAACTTCCTAAAAACTCTCAAAGTCTCTTCTGCTGCAGGTTGCTTTGTAGAACTGTTACAGAAAACCTCACTAAACCACAAGGAGGGGCCTCAAGATAGTCGTCCAAATGAAACCATACAAAAACCAAACTAGCACAACCCAAACACTAAAGTCTCCTGCAGCCTACCAGAGAACCTCTGAGAACAGAGAATCAGGACAGGAACTCTTACCTTCTGGACAACCAACGTTGGTTCTCAAACAAGAATACAGAATGTGTCTGACCAAAAACCTCTAAAGACTCACTACAGCCAAGATAAAGACACAACTCAGCTGTACCAAATCCACTAATCACTGCACACATTAGCACCATGTGCTAACTGTGGCTAAAGAACCACATTTACCAAGACAACTATCCAGTACAAAGCCCTAAAACACACCAAGAAACACATTAAAGATGATTTTACTGCTGGAAGCTGCAAGCCAACACCTAAAAAACAAACTAAAGCATTGGAGCCAAACCCGGTTCAGTGGTGAACAGAAGCAGAGGAAATGTTTGACTGCAGCTACATAAAGCAGGAAGACACTGACCTGCTCAGGTGTTCCTGATAACACCAAGCAGCCACCTGGACAGCCAATAGGAACACAGCTTACTGGAAGTCCAGAGGGCTGGGTTAGTGAAGGAAATTTAATTTAAAGTTGAAGCAGAAAGTTAACAACGAAAGTTGAAAACCACCTTCTGATACCTGAAATCTCTGAGTTTTCACACAAAGAACACCTGAACATGTCAAACTGGTTCCATAGTAGAACCATCATTGTAAAAACGTCATAGTATGGTGTGTTGCTCAAAAAACATTAGGACCCTGCTGTCTAGGGTCGCCGAGGAGCAACACAAAAACAGGACAAACGCTGGTTTCCAGGGGGTTAGGAGGCTATTTATTTGAAAGAGGAAGTTCACAACAACACATGTGAGCAGAAAAACCAGAAAGTCTGTCTTTAGTTCAGCTGAAAATATTAGTTTTTGTCTTTTTTATTGACCAAACTTTTCAGGAAGTAGATGAAGAATAATTAAAGCTCTCATGTAGAAGTCCAACTTATTTTGGATCCTTGTGGAGAGTTTAATCTTAGAGTTTGTACAGCTGTTGAGTTTTTAGAGTCACATGGATTGTTTTGACATTTAATAACCGAGTCCTGAAATAAAATTACAGTTGTGGATTTCTGTCATTTTGTCTGGACTAAACAAATAACAGCAGCATAAATCTCCAGCGTCATTATGAGGAGTCTGGATTGAGGTTTCTCACTTGATAATGATCAAAACATGAAATTTAGGTTGGTTTCAGGAAGTATTCCACCTACAAGGTCCTCACACATCCACCTTAAAGGAACATTCCACCAAAAATCCTTGGACATGCACCTAAAATATTGGTTTAACCGAGTATTCCATTCAAAATCCTGAAAGAGACCTGAGGGGCTGGTTGAAAGTTATATTCTACCTAAAACCCCAAATATAGACCCGAAAGAGTGGTTTAGAAAAAATCCTTCAATGTAGACCAAAAAAGTTAGTATGGAGGAATATTTCACCTGAAATGTAGACCTGAGAAGTTGGTTCAGAAGAATATACCATCCTAAACATCCTTAAATGTAGACTAAAAGACGGTTTGGAAGAAAATTCCACCTAAAATCCTCCAATGTAGACCTAAAAGGTGAGTTTAATGGTATATTCCACCTAAAATTCACTACAGTAGACCTTGGAGGTTGGTCTGATGGTATATTCCACCCAACATCCTTGAACATAAACTTAAAAATTTCATTCAAAGGAATATTCCACCTAAAATCCTTCAATGTAGAACAAAAAAATCTTGGTGTAAAGGAGTATTCCACCTTAAATGTAGACCTAAAGGATGGTTTGGAGTAATATTCTACTCTAAAATCTTCCAATGTAGACCTAAAAGGTTGATCTGATGGTATACTCTACCCAACATCCTGGAACATTTACCTAAAAGGTTGGTTTAATGGTATATTCCCAGAAGAATCCTTGAACATTGGGCTTAATGGTATATTCCACCCAAAATACTTGTACATATACCAAGAAGTCAGTGTAAAGGAAATGTAGACCTAAAAGGATTGTTTAAAGTAATATTTAAACGATTATTTTCATTATTTAATAATCTGTTATCAGTCAGAACCCTGGCAAACTTATTTTCATCAGTTTTTTAGTGGAAGTCACAAATAAAGGAGCTCTTGGTTTTTCTTGGCGTTACTGAGTCCAAAGCTGCTGTTTCAACACAGACACGTTCACATGCATCCACAAACCTCTCAGCACTCAAACACCCACAGACAGGAGGCCGGCTGGACCGAGGCTCGGCGGCGTCCTCAGACCCACGAGTCGGGGAGTCGGTGAACTTGTTGGTCCGGTTTGAAGGCCTCCGTGTGGTCCAGTAGAAGTCCACGTAGTCGGTGTTGGCTTTGAACCGCAGCGACTGGCCGCCATCAGGTGGACCGGCTCGTCCTCGTAGGGCTCCTCCTGTAGCCTTGAGGGGACCACAGGAACATTCAGTAGCTGTTGGAGTTCTTCCTGTCAGGCTCGTGGTAGAACAACTCTGAAGTATCTTGTACTTGTCTTATCTGGAACAATCTAACAGCTTAAACTGTTAACAGCAGTGTAAAGAAGCAAACACACAGGCATAGATTAGGACTCAAACTAGATTTATTTTAGAAAACAAATCAGCTTAGAGGCATTTGTTCACACATGTGGCTGAATAGGAGGCCGTCCAATCAGATTTGAGGTCTTCACTCTGTAGGTTGTTTGGTGAGACTCTTGGACCTCCATCAGCTGACGTGGATGTTTGATGGTCCTCCTCTCTAGTGCCAGATGATTCATCCATGAATTCAGCAGCTACAGACTGAAATGAAGCTCATGCTGCAGTTATTGAATTCCTGTTCCAGATCAAATGTTCAGAGCTCACCTTGAATGCAGCCGTCTGCTGTCTGATAGTTTTTCTCATTGTAGTCTTCAATAAAGTCTTTTTCCTCATGTCAGGATGTGGTGAGACTCTTTCTCAGTCTCTGCAGACGTCCCTCATTGTGCATCTCCAGAGAAGAAACAGAAAAACTGGTCACTGCTTCAGCATCACAAACGCTCTCCAGCATTGAGAGTGTTTTAGGAATTCATTCATTGTGTTGTGAACTTTGAAGGAGCAGAAACTTTACAGCTGCCAAAGATATGAGCTCCAATTCTGGATGTTTTAGGAAATGAAGTTCATCAAATGAACACTTGATTATTGCTGATAACGCTCATTAAATTACTGAAGAAATCCAACATAAAAACCTGTAAACTCTCAGGCAGCTTTTGTTAAAGTTTGTCTATAATTCTATCATCATGTTCTGGAACCAGGACTCTGCAGAAGTTCCTTCAATCAGATACTTGTGTTTCTATTTAAGGCCTCAGGTTTGAACGTACAGCAGAGGATTAGAAAGGAGTGATTTTAATGTTTAAATCAGTCCAGTAAATGTTTGGAGTAAAAATTATTAAAATTTTGATTTAGATAGATTTGTGTCAAATAATATTGTAGAGTCTCACTTAAATATATCCAAATGAGTTCAGTGTATTTACATTTTATAGAATATTTGATTTCTTAATCTCAATACTGTAGGGTCTGACCCTAAATATAATAATAATGATGTCAATTTAAATAATATTTTAGTGCAGTCATAAACTTTAATCAGCTAAACTTACATAATAAATATCACTGTACAATCTTAACCCTGAACATTCATATTATTGAGGGAAATTCACATAAATCATGATATTCTAGAGTCTTAACTGGAATATTTCTAACATTAATCTTTTTGTATTGTGCTGATAAACAACAATAACCCGACTTTCAGATAATATTTGTTGTCTGTGATTGTGAGACTAAATTCCTCACATTCTGGAACTGGACTGAATTTCCCAAAATGGAAACATGGACAGAATTTAACACTCATGTATCCATGGCAACGCTAACGTTTCTGCTTCTTACTAAAGTTCACAACACAAGTAAAGATTTTAATGTAAACTTCAGGGATGACTGCTAACCATCAGTATTCTGATCAATACTTCATGATCAATATCAGGACAGATGTTACAACTCCAGCTGTTACATTAGACTGCAGTTATTCACAGAGAAATTAAAACATCACATTCCTCATAAAAACTAGATGGGACTTTTATTAAATAAAGTGTTGGTGAATAAACAGTGTAAAAAGTGCAAAGCAGCTCCATTAAATCAGGAGATGTGAGACTTCCACAGCATGGATCACCATCTGCTGTGTTGATTCATAGCTGAATGTCAGAATGAACTGAGCTAGAAAAGCTGCTTTGAGCTGCAACATTACGGTCTGACAATCCAACACCATCACAGTTTTCATCTGGTTGTTTTGCTCCAACATGCTGTGAAGTTCAGTTTTTACCTGAATCAATACAGAGATTCTATTTCCAACCAAGACTGGAATAAAAATTAGAATGTTATGAGGTTATTAATGCAACTAAATCCTTTCAGATGGAAGGATTTACTTCTAAGTTCTAATTCAAGTTTCAGTTGGAGCACATTGCATTCACAAAGAAAAACAGTGAAACCTTCACAGCAACATTTAATAAACCTAAAGCTTCCCTGTTGGCTCATTGGTGGAGTTTGTTACTGAACATCTGAACCTTAAATCCAGTGAGACGACCATCTTCAGTCGAGGCCAGTCAGAGAACTTCAAGACCTTCCATCAGCTGGACCAGATGTGGCATCATCTCCCTCTGAACATCTGGATGACAGGAGAAAAGACAGAAATCAAACACAGATCACAGAAATACAATTTATTCACTTTCATCATTTTATAAAAGTAGCATGAACTTTATTAAAACTTGACAATATCAGTAATGAAAGTAAATGTTTTTATCTTGTGTTGAAGCTAAATTTGAAGTCAATTTTAATGACAGTTTATCCTGAGAGGAGTGAGAATGGAGCTTTTCTTTCCTTTTTAGAATATTCCCTCAAAATATTCCGTTTATTATTGGCTTTAGAAGCATTTCTCTTTACTTATTTTTAGATACCTCAGACTGATACACTTTGGTGGTTTGCAGATAATTTCATGTACAATGACAATAAAGATCTTCTATTATAACATATTTTGCTAAAACAAGAACTGCAAACCTTCTCAACCATCTCTCAGGCTGCAAAATTCCAACTGCGACCAAGAATTATCAGATGTAGTTATTATTATAATCTTTACTGAACCAGCCCTGGAATTAATAAAAATCTGTATAAGGATATGATTTTCTCTGATGAGACCACTATGGAAGCTGTAGTAACAATTAACTATCCTTTGAAGGGAAAGATTAGGTCTTCTTCAGGTGGATAAAAAAAATGCTCTCCCTTAAAAAAAAAAAAAAATTGCATACAATAAAGTAAATCTCTTCTGCGCTGCACACATACTACACTTTTGTATAACTCTGGATGTCAGAGTAAAGGCAGACAGATCCACCAATCAGCCACAACATTCTGACCACTGACAGCTGAAGAGAACAACATCCATCATCTTGTTCTAAGGCAACGTTCTGCTGGGAAACCTTGACGTTCATGTGGATGTTGACATGTACCACCATCTAAACACTGCAGGACAAACAACCCCCTAGTCTCCATGGCAACAGCAGTCCTTGATGCCAGCTGCCTCCCTCAGCAGGACAAACTAAAACTCCTCAGGAGTGGTCCGAGGAACACGACAGAGCTAAGCTGTTCACCTGGGTTCCACACTCCCCACATCCAGATCTGATGGAGCATCTGTGGGATGGTCCAGGATCAGCCTGGTCTAGGTAGGACCCACCCTGCAACCCACAGGATCCACAGAATCCACAGGACATCCCCAGAGGTTCTGATGAACCACTGGGTCAGAGGAGTTTTAGCAGCATAAAGGGACCAACACAGTATTAGTCAGGTGGTCAGAATGTTCTACTGTTATATTGTCATGCTGATTATATGATCAGTAAATGTTACCATCAATTATAACGTCCACATTGATCAGGAAAAAAACAAACTATCAGTTCATTCAGAAACTGTGGGGTTAAACCTAAAAACACAGACCTCAACAGCAGTTTGTTTCAAAGCAGAACACCAGCCGGTTTTCACTAAAGAAGCTTTCAAAGCAACAATTAAATGACAGTTTTGTTCTCATTAAGTTCACAGTCAGCCAAAATAATGTACACACACATCGGGAAAAGAAAAACTTTTATAAATATTTCATTTGTATAAGTACTTCTATACATATAGATTCCTCTTTCTAAGTTTGATCAAATCACGATAACTCTGTGTCCTGTTGTACGATGTTTTCCCAACAGATGGCATTACCCTCATGAATGGAGCATCAACAAGTGACGTCTCCAACACAACAGAAATAGAAATGTCTGGAAGCCAGTGGCCACCACTTTGAGCACCTCTTGTAATTGTAGAGGCCAAAGATAACTTTTATTAAACTTGAGATGTCTGAATAAATTTGGTATTGAAATATTTATGCAAGTTTTTCTTTTCCTGATGTGTGTAAACATTATTTTGGCTGACTCTGTATGATGGGTTTCTGACAGGTCACCAGGCAACATCTTTTTAATGACAAACATACCTGCATTCTACAGGAGTGATTTTCCTCATGTGCAGGTAAAGATGTGTGAGGAGCTTAGAGATGACAGGAGCAGGAGTCATCCTCACTAATTCAGCTTCCACCTAGAAACAGAAAGACCACAAACAAACACACTGATATACTCTCAAACGTTCAACCTCACAGCCTCAAAATATCTGTTTAGGAAGTGTTGTGTTTCTAAATTCTGCTGAAAGTGTTGACAAACATTCTCTTACAAGGTTGTGTAAAAAGCAGCCTGTCCTCTGAGCTACTGAGAAATCTTCCTGAACAAAGTTTCTACGTGTAAATCAGCTCAACAAAAACTAAAGCCTCAGTCAGACATAACAGGTATCGCAAATTATAAACAACTTTCTTTGTTAACTCACACTTTCTGCTTCAACCTCACATAAAAAGGGGAGTTTAACTCGTCAGGTGACTGAAAATGAACGGCTTGTGCAGTTCTAGATCCAAAAGTAGGATGTTTCAACTCATGTTTTACTACAAATACATGCAGTAATAAATAAATACAATGACTGGTTGTTAGTTTTTTCACTATTAATGTCATTTTATATACTGGATTGAACTTGAGCAGTGGAAGAGAGAAGGAATTTAATGAAATTATGGAGATTCAGAGAGGTAATGTTGCTCAATGTTAAGCGCAGTTTAATTCAAACCAGCTGAATGTTAAACATCAGTGCAGCTGAATGGGTTTCAGTTAACCTTAAAGTAAAATAACTTTTTTAAAAGCTAAAATACACAGCAGAGAAATACAGGTTGAGAAGTACATTCTAATAATGACAGCTGCGGCAGCAACTAACACAGGTGTTCAGCGGTAAGTTAGCCACCTGTGTTATTTAGCCCGCTAGCTAACTTAGCCGCTTAGCTAGCTAACGCGTCCGGACCAACTGCTCAAACACAACAAAACACAACTCTTCACAAGTCGCTGACTTAACGTACAACAAAACAACGCTACAGGTTAGAAGTATTTATCTTCTTACCGTGTTTTACTCCAAAAACAAGGTCAACAGCAGCCAGAGACGCTACCAGACGTGCCGACTAGTGATGTTACGACATGTGCCGAGGCTTCGAAGCGTGTGTCGAGTAATGGAGGGGGCGTGTCCACGAAGCGCGTGTCGAGGCTTGCTTCATTTAGGGGAGGAACCAAAAATGATGACGCCTCGCAAGCCGGTCGTACCGCGTGACTGGTTCAGGAAGTGGTTCGCAGGTTTGACGTGCAATTCAAAATATAAGGGACAGCGAAACGCAATGGATTCCCCGTTCACATTTGTTGGAGTTTTACCTGCTGTATCTTTGCATTCAATTGGTTTGAGACTCTTTTTTTTATAGAACCAGACAGAAAGAGAAGATTCTCCCGTCTGGGAACACTTTGACCTGATTTCTCCTAATAAAGTAGGCACATAACAAGTGAAGTGTAATATGTATAACTGTGACAACACCACACACCGCTTGTTCTAATTTCTTTTTTTTTTCTGGTATTTTAAAAGGTGAAGTGTCTGTTGTTCCAAGGAGCTAGAAAAATATTGCCCAAAAGAAGAAGCCGCCTGAATCCCAGCACTGTGGAAAATTTATATTTTTGAATAAAAACAAATAAAATGTTATCCCTACTTTTGTTTTACAGGTTGTCACTGGTACCACACGCACAGTCACAAAACAAGTAGCAAAAGTACAATAAATTTTATTTATATAGCCCTAAAAACAAAAAACACGTGTTTTTACGAATGGTGAGAGGAAACGATGGAATCCAGAAATAAAATTAGAGACCACAGTCTGACTCATCATGCCACCGATCAGTCTGATAAACATCCCGCTTCATCCACATAGATCTTTGTCATCCTGCCAGGTGTTTAACACCTGGTGATTGTTCAGGAAACAAGCCCAGGTACTCTCACCTTTCAGAAAAATACGTGTTTTTTATTTCGCCAGCACATTTCATTTTACTGTCTGTAGATGATATTTACATGGATATAGACTTTATTAAGTAGTGATGCCGACGTTTTTCTGCAGGTCTTCTTTATCTAGTATCTTTATTTCACACACAGTCAGGTCTGGTCTGGACGAATCTGAGGACGAAACATCTGGAGACGGAAACTATCACCAGCTCACCTGATTAAACTGGAATCGCCAGAGTTTTTCACATTTTAATACTTAGAAATACTTACTTGGAATATTAAAGCGATTCTGTTCACACTGAGATCATGAGCTCTCAGTGTGATGCATCTACTCCCTCTAAATATGACAAACATGTCTTCGCTGTTTTCAGAGTACGTGGTGCGGAGTTTGGGACAGAGAAGTGAAGTCAAGTCGCCACGAGTTCTGACATTGATTTCCGGTTCTGCCGGCAGCTTCCAAATGAGAAAAGGCTTTTTTTTTGTTTGTTTGAAGGTTAAGATTAGTAAAAACGCAGCGTTTTTTTCTTTCTC
The DNA here is from genome assembly GCF_022539595.1 of Amphiprion ocellaris. NCBI lineage: Eukaryota > Metazoa > Chordata > Actinopteri > Pomacentridae > Amphiprion > Amphiprion ocellaris. The sequence continues at coordinate 17,753,876 of NC_072779.1, read as the reverse complement.
TACTTTTCGTTTTTCTAATTTCATTTTTAAACAACAAAACAACAAAACAAAACGATTATTTGTTTTTTCTCATTTTATTTTGAAACGGAAAAACGAATGAGCGAACCATACACGGATTCATATAGGAAAGTATATAACATTATGAGAAAATTGTTAGTGTAAAAAAAAAAACTGTTGTTTTAAGTATCATGCCAATAATACCAAATTGCATTTCTGAATTCCTTATTCACATTTTTAAAATATTTATACAATAGTATAGACAAATTGATATAAAATTCATGTAATTCATGATAAAATATTTAAAACTTTATGTGAAGAGTTATGTCCATACTATCAATTTACATTTTTATCCTAATTTTTCAGTAAATCTTATTAGTTTTATATTTATGTGTCCTTCTATACTCAAACAATCCCCTCTGGCCCGGCAGTGGCAGTGGAGGAGTTTATGGCTGGTGTATGGGTTTACTGTCTAAACTGTCCGCATCTGAGAAGGCCATGCCTGGAGAGTCTGATATTGTCACCACACTCATGCTCTCATTCTTGCAGTTTGTCAATTTGATATTTTTTTTATTGAAATGAAGCTAGTTCTTCATGAACTCTGGTCTCCACTCTGTTGCAGCCCACAAGCTGGGTCATAACGCAGAGAAAGGCCACTTTTAGTTCTCAAATTCCTCCTTATTTGTGAATAATGGATTGATATTGTACATTTGCATCTGAATAAATTAAGCAAAGCAGTTTTGGCATCAGTAGTGGACTGTGCTTTATTTTTCTTCCAAAATAAGACTGTTATTTAACAATCTTGAGCATGTGTTAACACTTCAGGGAAGGTGTTTGATCGTATTAAGTCTGGCTGAATCTGTAAAATAAAATAGTTGCAGAAACTGTTAGGATGGTTTATTGAACGTGTTTGTAATAATTCATATGAAAAAAGAAACAAAACTATGTTTCTTTGCAAAATGTGCAATGACAATGTGTGGAGATTTATTTTTTTACACTTAATTTGAGTTAATTTAATTTTACAGCTTGTTACACTATTTCAGTGTACTGTACCAGTGGAAAGATTCTCAAGGTTTATTTAGAGAAACCTTCAGTTACGAAGTAGATTTCAACACTTGTTAGTCCACATGACACTTAATATTACCTTTTCTTGATAGTGGCTAGATACTGGTTTGTTTACATTATGATCATCTTTCTATACAGAATTTAAAAATTATATATACAGGCATAATCATGGATCATACAAGGACATAATGTTCCTACAATGAAGAAGCCTTCGCTGAATCATTGGGGATTTTGAGACATTCCCTTTAGCAAGTTTTTGCTTTATTTCATCCATTACTGACCGTTAGGCTAATGCAACACATCGGCTACGCTCTGCCACTCTTCTCTCTTCCTGCTGGGCATAGTGTGTCCTACTTGGAACACATGACACACATGGATGCGGACCATTGGCAAAAAGAAAGAAAGGGCAATTTCTTTGTAAATGGTATTTTAAATTCAAACTTGAACACAACCTCAGGTCAGAGTGCACAAAATAAAATAAACCAGATAAATAAAATAAAATACAAAGAAAAAAAAATCTGATACTTTGTTGGGGCCTTTGGGCTCAGGTCAGCTTGCTGAGCTGTACTGTTATGAAGATCGATTGTGGACATCTGTGGTTGCTTCTGGATTCCAAAGAAAGTGCAACAATGCATGAGAGTAAGATAAGCAGCAACAACTATATACTTTCTTTGTTCAAACCTTAACACAGAAACATTCCAAAGGTCTGTCCCTGCAGAGTTACTTTTAATGTGGCGTACTTGAGAAGTGGCCTACACAAGTGGGAACCAGGAATTTGGAGGGAAGCTGTTCCTCCGGTTGATTGTAGAGGCCTTGCTCTACAGGCTTGCGTGTGCATTCCTACTCTGCAACTTTTCCAGGAATATATCTATTACTGTATAGATATTCATTATGGAGCTGCAGGAGACACTGCAGGGAAACAGTGCTCTCCTGTAGCCTTTTCCTCAAGATGAAAACACTACTCAGCTACCGCTGCTGTTGCCTTGGAAACCTGGTCACTCTCACTCTTTTACCCACACTCTTCACCACTCGCTTCATTAAGTGCGTTGCTGCTGGCAATTAGAATAAAACCAGCGGCAGGGCTGGCTGTCTTGAAATGCAGTCTCCAATTAAATACTTTCAAATAGCAATGTTTCTTCAAGCTACATCTTCTCTCTATATAATAAACCATGCACCTGGGAGCATCTGAAAGCCTGCACTATGGTTGCTATACCGATGAATGACTTCAAAAATCTATGTCATTTAGTACTGCGAATACAAATGCAACATGGATCAGACACGGCATTGCCATTAGTGATGCTTTTTCAAAACTGCTCCGTGCTCAAATAAGCAAAACAATGTTCCAGACATTGTCACGGTTATTTTACACAGGGAGAGAAATGCCTGAGTGATCAATCCATATCTGCATCCTTGTGTCTTCACCACTGTTTCAAGTATAAAGAGGAACACAGAGCAGCTTCTTTGCTCATCCAGTCAAGGCCATTTCTGTATAAATGTTTGATAACTGACTTATAGGTGGAATGAATGACTGCCTGGTCTGAAATGAGGTCTTTGAGTCTGATTAGTAATTTATATGACGTCTCCGTATTTTTACTTTAACTGAGCAGGTTATTACTGCATTAAAATTGATGAAGTAAATTAAAGTGAATCATCATTACAGGACGTTTGCTTGAAATGAAAAAGTACTCTAGAGAAGTGCACTTGGTATGTTCCACGCACAACATCATCATTAATTTAATCTTGGCCCTTCGGTTGCTCTCACACACACTGCAAACAGAGAAGGGACCACACGGTATGCGTATCAACGGACACTGAATGCAGCCAATGTGTCAGTCTGGGAAGCTTTGCATCACTCATTTACCACTCTATTACTTCCCACCTGAGCACACTCGCAGTCATTACTGAGCTACACACAAGCCATCCATTTGCATTGACAGACCTTTTGTAATCGAGCAACAAGCCCTCAGTAAGACTCAAGTCTGGAGGAGCTGCTGATTTCAGGGCAATTTTAAACATTTATGAACCATAAAAAAAAAAAAAAAAAAAAAAAATATATATATATATATATATATATATAAAAAAAAAAAAAAAAAAAAAAAAATATATATATATATATATATATATATATATTCAAGACAATGTATTCTAAACCCATCGCAACCCAGAAGACAGATTTATTCTCAGCCAAATCTACTCTACAAATGTAAACCCCTTTTACCAGCCCACAGAATCAGCAAATGTCACCCTCAGTTCCTCCGTGAAAATATCAGAAAAATAAATTTCCAAGTTAATATCTTCACTTCAGGAAATCTTTGTCTAAATAGACCCAGCGGCTGAGAGTGTTTCGAAATTAATTCAAGGGAAGGAGCACGCTGCCACCGAGATTGAAGACTTGTTATGATGCCTCAGCACTGAGTGGGATTGAATTTTAGTCTGTTGTACTGATTTGTTTTACAAGGGGGAAAAAAGGCACAGTGACTGCAAAATTAAAAGACAGAAGGTTGACTTTAATCAAGGATATCGGTATTAAAAAACACATCCCTTCAATTGCACACGGCGCAAATTCAATTATGTCAAAAGAAATTGGTCAGATAACAGGTCAGAAATCTTCTTGTGCAATTACTGTGAAGCCGAACATCTTATATTCTTCTCATGCGTGTTGCTTTTCAAAGAATTCTAATGGGAATACTACTTGAAGGTGGTATGTAATATGTGGCTGGGAGAACAGGCTGCTCATCTTGAAGGGCTTCCACTTATAAAATAATCCAATCAACACTCTTAAAGAAACTAACATGATGACTTCCCATGGTACCTTTTGATGTATATAAATATAAAATTAACTTAGTTCCATACAAAATGCGCGAGCTTTGTATTAAGGGTGTGCAATTAGAATAGTGTTGTTTTTTCTGTTGTTTTTTTTTTTTAGCAACATCAGTACATCTGTCACACATCAAAAAGTTCAACCTTTTAATTAATTTTATTCACATGCTGGAATAAAGAATACAATCTGACAATGTTACGGAAACTGGGTGAAACTTAGCAAATCTTTTCCATTAATGGGAATTGTATTCTATCAGACTTATTATTAAAACGCCAGAAGCTGCAAATTCCTATTACATGAATGGTTTATGAGCTTATTGGCATATTAAAACATCATTATTAACAATGTATTCTGTGCATATTCAAAGCTGGAAGGCACCACTGGTTTTGTTTTAGTAAAACAAATCTGGTAAGAGTTTCAGTTTTCACTGCAAGTATTAAACTTACAGCGATAGATAGATAGATAGATAGATAGATAGATAGATAGATAGATAGATAGATAGATAGATAGATAGATAGATAGATGTGTGCATGTTTGCGTGTGTGTGTGTGTGTGTGTGTGTGTAATTCTACAATGCCACGATGCAGAAAATTAATAAAACAACTTCTGCTCTTTGACTTGACCCAAGCCTCATCCACAGGTACCGGTGCACATCTCCCTCCTGGTCTTCAGGGTCGCGGCTGAAGAGTTAATGCGGCTCAGGTGTTGTAATTGAAGATTGCCACCAGCTGGTTGTGGTGCAGCTTGGCAGGGCAGAGCAGAGACGAGTTGGCTGTCGGGCTGAACAGGTGAGCGGTGCTTCAGTGCTGCTGGCCTCGGTTCACAACAAGCCCCTTGTTTATGAAGAGGCACTCGTGTCTCCAGGCACCGCGGGCGCATAATGGCTCTAACAGTAAAATAAAAAGAATAGAAGGAGCGCTTCATTGAATATTAATTTGAATCTGAAGATACTCTAAAATTAAAACCAACTAACCTCATTAGCATCACGTCGTTGAACATTTGAAGTAGAACGAGAATGGAGCCAAAATATCAAACAGTATTCCATTGTCCAAATACTTTCTGGGCTGACTGTAGTACCAAATATTCACTTAAGCTTAATGTAAACCACCCACACACTCAAAGGCATGTGGGCCAGTAGCAATCAGCACTGGATTTAAATCAGCCACAAATTCTGTTCCAAACTTTACTCAAGCTGTGTTAGCTGGGGAGAGCTTGCTCACTAACTCTTTGCAGTCTAAAATGATACATTTAATTCTTCCCATTTACATCTCTAAACCTGATAAACATGACATTTATGCAATAATGTAATAAGCCACCACCACAGGTGGAAATGGAATTAACACAGTTAGCACTTGCCTAAGTTGTATTCAGAGCATAGTATGTGTCTTTAGATGTCTAAACTACATTACCACTTCCTCCCCTCTGTCATTTCTGTTAGAAGCCTAAGCTGTGCATTTAAAATATCAGAGGTCAGTGTGGGATTTTCGTCCTTTTTTTTCCCCTCTCAAGCGCCCACTTACATTTCTTTAAGATAAACTGTTAGAACTCCAGACTGTTTTTTTTTTTCTGTCAGATGTTAATTTCTGGTTACAAATTTCATAGCTTTTCCTTTAGACCCGATATTTTTATGCCTCGGCAGCAACAGCAGCTGTGGCTGGAGACATGTTCTCAGGTTGTCTGTCCTACCATTCATTTCAAGCTAATGTGATGTCTCAGCAACACCTTTTCACTTTGACTTAATGACAGACTGTCTAGAATGTGGGGTCAAAGGGCACGGCAGTCTATGCAACCTCACAAAGTATGTTTTTGGCCATATTTCAAGAATTCAAACATTGTTAATGACAAATTTTCACACTAATGTGGGACAGGATATGATTAGGAAGTGACGGCAATTTATTTCCAAAAGTTTATCGGTCAACTTCGCAGTGACATCACAATGTTGTGTAAAAACTGTTTTCTGGCATTTCTTCAACACAGTAACTCAGAAACAGAAGGAGAGATTGTGACTATATTTCACATTTGGTCAGATAGTGAATTGGAGACTAGCCTTGAAACTTCAGTGATTGTATAGATCTTCTTTTCTGGCAAGTTGAAGATATGTGTGGAGCGTATATTATGTGAATCTGGCTAGACGTGGATGTAAACTGCAAGCTGAGTGGTTGGCTGAGGCATCCAACTGCGAGGCGGTAAGTCTAGTCCTTTAATGTGAATACATGAAAACTATCCAAACACAATAATAAGTATATCAATAACATGCCTTATGCAACTGGACTAATCTGGAGTAGGCAGGCATGCCAGAGCACATGCTGTACATGCTTTCAAACACAAATACTCATTTTCTTCATCTTTTTATTAGGCCTTTTTCGCTGCTCTTGCCAGAGGGACACAGAATATGTGAGTAAAGAGAGAGCAAATAGTGTAGCACAGAAGAGCGCTCAAAGAAAATGCTGCAGGGAGGGAAGTTTAGATTCTCTGGTTATGGAGCGGTTTGTGTAACCGTCGGCGTACCCCCGCAGCTCTTGAGAAATTTGAAATCGATCATTGCATTTATACACAGTGGCACCTGGGTGGGGATGGGTGCAAGCCAGCACCTTATGCGTCTGAAACAACTACAGTGCCACTGTACCACGAGGAGCAACAACACTCTGTAGAGAGACAAGTCAATAAACAGTTACTTGGGCCAGCCTGTTGTTTGTCAAGTGCAATTACAGGAAAAAACATTTTTGAGACTGATGTCGCCCAGTTCAAACCAGGTAGAGATTGGAATTGAAAGTAAACTTCGCTGAACGGAGGATAGATTGGAAGAGGTATGTAATATGAGCTGCTGCAGCACACACAGACATAAAAAAAGATTTAAAAAAGTCTCCAAAATAGACTTTACACAAAAGCGAGTGCTAAATGAAAAAAGGAGAAGAAAGGGGGCATCATAAAATGTGAATGTATGTCCTGAAGCTACAGAAGCACAAACAACATATCGACAAGAGAGGAATAAAGAGTCAAATTTTAAAAGTGAATTTAATTTTTTTAAAACTACAACATAATATTTGCTCTTTACTTAAAAGGAAAGAAAACTCACACACAAATAGGTCGCAGTTTTAGGGTGTATTCATGCATTAAGATTTAAGACATACTGGCAAGTGGAATACCATGACGCCTTCAAAGTCCTTTGGAAGAAATCTCACAGCAAATGAAATGTTAAACATGAGCTACGCGTAGAACACTGTAACGCCTGAGGGCATTACAGCCTGTTGTCAGAAGATAGTCTTTGCCTATTATATTTTTACAGGCCGTGATTTGTAATTAAATATTAAGCCTAATTAGCGGAATCTTTCTTGATGAGTAATCCAAAGCATCAACGCAACCTTCAGTAACGTGATGAGAGTCTTTGTGTGGATGTAGTATAAAAATATTACATTTATTGTGGCTATGAAAGTAAAATCAGAAGTTCTTCCTTCTAACTGAGTTATTCCGGTCACTGTTATGCCTGGTGCATCAAGTGCAATGTAAAAAAGGTTTCTAGGTATTTGACAGAGAAAGCTGTTTCAACATTTGGTGTGTTTCATTAAGTTTAAATAAAGAAGTAAGAGGAAGCTTGTTAGGGACTTTTTCGGGGGAATATTAGCCTTCCTTCCATTAGTTCTTGTAATAGTTCTTTAAGTGCAGAGTTCACAGCCCAATCATCTGACACTTAAAACTAATCACCTGCCTCATACAATCCGTCAACCTTTTACAGAGGCCTCTAGGTGATAGAATAATTGGCTGTGGTTCGCTTTCTTCTAGAAGGGAGATACAATAGTTCCTCTTTGTTTTATGTGTCTTCTCCTCTCTGAGGGTATTTTGGTTTACTGCAGGTGGAATCTTGTGCAAAACAAGCACCCAGTGACATTTTCCAGGCAGCAAGTTTGACTTTGCAGAATGGTGAGAGCCAACTGTCAACTTGAGCAGATCCAAATAATTGATCGGCTCATTATCCTAACGCCATATTTTCTCTGTGTGAGGCTTCGCGTTATTTGGTTGCAGCACCCTATTATTTCACCGGGGGGGTTTTATTGCAGAATTAATTTGCGAGCGCTTACCAGTCTCATAACTAACATACTGCCTTGTTTAAACGCCGCTGATTTTCTTCATAATTCAATGATGAGTTTGAAAGTGGTTGTTAGAAACATGAGTCAGAATTCGAACATTAAACAGTGGTTATTTTGGTGCTGAATAAAAAATGTTCAGGAGGCTTTGGATTTGACAGCTTCTGAACATTTTACCAACCACAGTACAAGATTTATTGGCTAGTATGATCAATGCTGAGACGCTCTTTCAGTGGAGATCAATACAAGCAAAGTATATTACTTATTTCTCTCTAGTTTTTCCCTAAAGAAAGTTAAGAAGCTTTTTTAATATTATCTCCATGTTAAGTAAAAGAGACATTTTCTATGTGTGCACAGTTATCGAGTGTGTGAATTTTCTGACCTTATCATTACTTCTGGACACACTTTCCAACTCCAAACCATATAAACTGACATGCATGTTGGATTTAATAATATTCAGAGGCCAGATATTTGTACAATGAATGAGCTAGTGGCTTAAGGTGAACAACACCTTTAACTGAGATGTGCATAATTATAACGCAGCCTCATTATCTCAGGTGAAAAGTCAATGTAGAGTCTAAAGTATTTTTCATGCAGATGTGATAGTCTTAAAATAACTGCTGAGATGTGACAAAAAAATGTCTTCTTGTATAGTCACCATGTTCACAGAAAATGCATGGAGTGGAAAATGTGCAAATTAACTGCAAAAGGCTTGAGAAAAATAAACAAAACTTATAGTTACTAGCAACCCACTTATCCTCAACTGCCTTCATATTCTGGGCTGAAAACGACCTGAAGTGTGCAGAAATATCAAGTGTCAAGTGCTCAGAGGCACGGCCAAGGTAAAGACGGCTGAAACACAACACCGCTGGATAAGATTCTTGAGCTTAAGCATCAAGACTGAGCCAAGAAATACCTGCAGACAGACTTTTGAAAGGTTTTACAGAGAGATGAAATGAGAGTGACTCCTCGATGGAGCAGATACATGGCTGGATCACTAATGGACACATGGCACCACTTTAAGTCAGGCACCAGCAAGCTAGAGGAGGAAGAGCACCGATACGGGCTTCTATCTTTAAGAATGAGCTACCTGGACTTTTTCTGGCTGACGATGGACCCCTGAACCTGCAGTTTCTGGAAGATGCTTTCTTGAAGCAGTGGTGCAGCAATCAAGAAGGCCATCCATCACATACATCCAAAGGCCTCAAAGATAATCAAATATTGATCTGACCACCTTCCTCACCTAGCTTAAATTCTATGGAGAACTTGTTGGACCTTCTCAAATGTGAGATTTACAGTGTAGTGAATCTGTTTGACCAGCATTTGGGAGGCTTTGGTTGCTGCTTCAGTGAACGTTGTCTGTGAAAAGATCAAGAAATTGACTGACTTTGGGAATGGAAAGCTCGTGGCAGTTATTGAAAAGTAGGGTGGCTATAAAGGGTGTAATATTTGTCAAAGGACAACAGTGTTATTTGTCATTTTGTGTCTCTTTGTCACATTTACAAAAAAAAACCCAAACAAATAAACTAGAAAAAACTGTAATTTAGTTGCCTAATAATTGTGCACACTTCTATATTATTCTCCAGAGAAAGACAAAACTCACTTTCCCTTTGTTAAGCATTCAGGTTCGCGATTTAATAACAATTTGGATTGTCTGAGAGCACTGTATTTGTTCAGCAATTAAATTAAGAGCAGTGAGGAATGCAGTTTGCCTAATAACTTAGCACACAGTGTGTTAAACTGTTAACATGTATTTGGAAGTATTTTCACGTCATTGCTCCCCATCCAAATCTTTAACTGGTCCGTCAGTCTCCACGCGCACACACACACACACACACACACACACATTCCTACTGTACAGTGATCGCTAGCTGATTGTAATCCTCATGAACAGCTGACCCTCTTCCCTGAAGTGACAGAATGTAACCTTTAGGAGGAACTGACCCATCTCCTCAGGAGCAGTCAGTGCAGACAGAAAATTCACAGCGACCAAGTCTTTTAAGAGGCAGCTGAAAGGGCACCGGCTTGTTGAGGGTGGGGGGATGGTGGTACGCACATAGCTCACGAATGTCAAACCCTTGGAGCTTTGCCTGTTCACCGCTTGATAATTGGTCATCTATCTACTCTCCTGTGATCACCAGTTTAGTTCCAGCTCTGTGGGTCACTCATTTATTCCTGGTCTCATTGCCGCTTGTTTGTTTCCAGTTGTGTAGTCAGCTGTTTACTTCTGGTCCTATGATCAGAAATTTATTTGTGGTGCTGCAGTCTGTAGTTTACGACTGGTTTCAAGGACGCCGCGGTAAATGTGTGGGTCCGCTGCCATTTTCTGCCTGATTTTATTAATTGACTTTCGACTCATTTAATGCAGTGGAAACATTGTGTTTTGGTCATAAATTCTATAGAGAAAGAAACGTTTGCGATATACATTGGGGTGATATATTGTGTGTGCAAACGCACATTTGTGTGGATTATTTTCCGCTGTCGTGCCAGCAAACAAGCAAGTCTGCATCCTTCCGTAGTAGTTCGAGCAGCAATATGAGAGCACTTGAGGCTGTGAAATTTAAATAGAAAAACAGAACATATAGAGATTTGTTTTTTGTTTTGTTTTGTTTTGGGGTTTTTTTTGCAGTGAGTGAGCTCTGGATGGAAAATGAGTTTGAGTGGGACACCATCATATGCAATACTGAATGGAGCCATGGGAGGAGAGTGGGATCATGGAAGGATGAGTCAGCTCTGTACATGCATAGAGAGAGAAATAAGTAGCAGCTTATATTGACTGAAAATTGGATTGATCTTGAGATCTGTATGAGCAAAACCTTGAGGCCCTTTGAGAAACAGCACAGTGATCGTGGTATCTCCAAATCTGCAGTCTCTTAGATTCAATACATTTGGGGGAAATGTTGTTCCTGTATTACAGGAAAATATTGATCAACCGATACCAAGATATTACTTACTTTTAGTAGGGAAATTTTTTTAAAATCCACTGCTTTAAAAATCAATTTGGGGAAAGATTTCAATGTTTCATTTAAAGATAATGATTTGGCTCAACTCATACAAATTCCAAAATGATTTTGCTCATTAACCAGTTCTATTGAACTCTCTGAAAACCATTTAGACTCCATTTGAGAGAACATCCCAAGGGAGAAATGCATTTTAGTATGCTCTCTCTGATAGGATTTAAAATTCTGAACTAACATGTTGTAGATGTAAAATATCTATAGTTATTTATGATTTAAGTAAGCCAAACCCTATTTTACTTTCAAACGAGAGAGCAGTCAAACAACACCCATGGTCAACTGGACATTAAAGCGGCTATAATTAATAATTATACTCTACAATAACAATAGAGCAAATTACTGTGTAACGTGAAATGGGTCGATCATGGAGATGAGCCCACAGGGAATTATCAGACTGCAGCTCCCTCTAAGGAGCTTTTTCCAGCTCATTCTTTTGATTTTCTGGTCCGCAACTTTACTGTTTTTGTTCATCCGCAGCAGGCAGCTGTTTTATTGAAAAGCTTTTCAGACCACTAGCTCTGCACAGTACGACAGATGGACAAAGTTAGGGGAGCATTTAGCGGCTAAAGAGAGACACATTTCCCTCAGGAGTTGGTGGAGGCCAAAAACAGAGCTAAAAATAATGGGAATATCGGACATATAGTCATTAGGTTGCCAAAAGCCTAGTTCTAAGTAAATACCAATGTTGGTCTCTATTTGTTTCAATAAAAAGACAACAAAATCACTGTATCAATGTAAAAAGAAATATAATTTAATAATAATAATAGATTTTTCAGCCTAATGCTGGCTTGCTTCACTGATAGTGACAGCTCTTTGCACTTCATATTGAGTGTTGAGCTCACCGGATTCCAAATGTAAATACCACACTAGAAATTAACTCCAGATCTTTTATCTGCTCCTTGTAAATGAAATAACACACACCTGGCCATGGAACAGCTGAGCAGCCAACTGTCCAATTACTTTTGGTCCCTCAAAAATGTATAGGGCACATACAAAATGTGCTGTAATTCCTACACCGTTCACCATACCCTCAGATTTTAACGAAGTCTGAAAGTCTGCACCTAAAGCACATCTTTATTGTTTCATTTCAAATCCAAAGTGGTGGTGTACAGAGCTGAAAAGCTGAAAATTGTATCAATGTCCAATTATTTATGAAACTGACAGTATATCATGTTTAAAGTGTAAATCAACCAGAGTCTTCTAAAAGTGCAAGTCATCAGCTTTAAAGTAGCGACCTCTTCTTAGCTGAATGAAATTGCACCAGCCAACCATAAATCCAGGACTAAGTCAGAACATAAAGTCTTTACTAATTTCTATTGAATACTATGTAGTTTGAAACAAATGAATACTGCCTAGGAAACAGGAAAGCGTCGTAGCAACATAAAACACAATGCAAAAATCTGTCTTTAATGAATCTAGAAATGAAGGTGCTGTGTATTGTATTCACTTCTGTATACTTGGAGGAAACCCGAGTTTCAGAATTTGGAGTATTATCTTTTTCATGAGTGGGACACTGATAATAACAGCTTTTCTTGTATTTACTTGTCTCGTCAAGTTTTGATGGCATTTGTAATTTGAGGTAAGTTGAGTTATTTTCAGGTCAGATGATTATATTGCATATTACCTGTTTTACTGTCTAAATCTGCCATATATCAGCAAGCCAACATTAATTCCGTCAGTGGGTTCAGTCAGCTACAACAATTACATTTAGTCGCCATAACTATTTAGCAGTCACTGATCTCTATGTAAGATTTAGTTTTTGTGGTGCTTTTTTTTTTTTAAATTGAGTCATGCGTAGAGCTCCACTTTGTACATTTACTGTATATTAGAACTGCTCTATGTTTGATATTCTGAATATTTGTTGTATCTGACTCCTGATATAATTTATGCTTGTGTGTATTCTATCAGTAGGAACCTCCAACTTATTAAATGATGTTTTCTTTACCTTAATGGAGAGAATCCGTTTTGTTTCTGAATGATGTAAATTTTTTTTGCAGTGTTATTATAATTTAGGAAATAACCATTTTTGCTGCTGAAATGCAGACATTTGATATATAATTGTAAAGTGCATAATTAATTGTTATCCTGTGAGGCTTCCGTAGGGCTTGTAAATGCAGCCACGAAGAAGAATGTTGCCAGAAGTGTTGTATTCTGTCACAATAAACAAGTGGGCGGCGGAGCAATATGGTAGTTTTACCGTTGTGATGATGCTAGACAATGAAACGCGCAAAACAATCTCCTGTCCCTCCTTTATGAAGTGGTTATTGCAATAAGAAACTTTAAAGAATTAAGAGTCAAGACTACAGAACTCGAAAAAGATTAATCATTGTGTTGCCAAGTAATTAAATGCACAAATTAGAAGAAAAAAACCCAGCACAAAATAAGTCATTGTGCTAAGACATTTTTAGCAGTGGACAAAACAATATTTAATGCCAAATTGCCTGAATTGTATTGACATTTCCCTTTAACGCGCTCCCTCTCGTACTTTGTTACTGCTGGTGTCACGGAGAGCCATGAAATTACCAAATGGGTGCAGACAGGAATATACCTGCTTGTGCCCAATGAGACTGTCACTTTACAAGGTCACTCAGCTATGGTGCAAAATTAGGGCCCTCGGTATCATGAAAATTAAATTGACAGGAAATTCACTTACTAATGACACAGACAAAAGAACTAATCACTTGTTATCTAAAATGTCGCCCATGGTGATTTAAGAAAAAATACGCCGTCCATCGCCTGCATTCCTTCTTTCTTTCAACTATAATGAAGTCTCTCATTCACTTGAGTGATCTCACTTTCAAAACCGTTTTTTTTCAAACATACCTAATTAGACTTCACATCCTCTCACTGTCGATCTTGTCTAATTAAAGGTCTCTCATTCTTCCCCTCACCTCACGTGTCTAGCACTCATCAAATAAAGGTCTCACTCTCTCTTGCTTCTTTCTGCTCCCAACTAAATAAACCCACTACCTCCTCTTTCCCCTTGTATTCGCGTCTTTAGCAAATTAGAAAATCCGTAATTGAATATCGCTGTCTCCCTCCCTTGGCTTTAAGCATTCTGTCTGGTTCTTTCAGTGCACCTCTCACCTCAGCTCCTAGCCAATAACATTTTCCTGCTTGTTTGCTTCCTCCGTGAAACTCTAAAGTTCTTTTTTTGGAATTGAGCCTATCCCTTTAGATGTTTAAGATCTCTACACCACGTCTGTTTCCTGTATCACTGCTGAAGGTTCTGCTCGCCTCTCAAGAGGTCTCTCTTTTGTTGCCCTAGACATATGGGACGCAAATCTCTCCAACAAAGAAAGCCGAAGCACCACATTTCATCTTCTCCATAGTGTCTCCCAGTTGTAAAGTCTGCACAACAACACAGTGAATCTGAGATGCATTTTTCTTTCAAAATTTATAGAAATTCTGTAACTGTAAAAGTTTGCACCAGGTTTAGCTTTTCATGTCCATGGAATATGAAGAAACAGAAACAAATGAGAGATTTTCATTTACTATATTCTGTGTATTCACAAACATGTTATGGCATTTTACATACACATTGAACTAGACATGATGGATGATTTGATTCTGCTTTCATATTCACCAGTCAGCCACAACATTAAAAATTGCCTCCCTATTATTATGTAGGTTCCTCTTGTGCTGCCAAAACAGCTTTGATCCATTGGGGCATGGACCTCTGGGGGTGTCCTGTGGTGTCTGGCACTGGGACATTGGCAGCAGATCCTTCGGGTCCTGTGGCTTGCAGAACGGGGCCTTCGTGGATCGGGGCTGTTCCGGTACATCTAACAGATGCTTGGTCAGATTGTGCTTGGTCTGCAACATTGTTTAGGTGGGCGGTGAGTGTCACAGTAACATCCACATAAATACCAGGACCCAAGGTTTCCCAGCAGAAAATTGCACTGTAATACTACTAGCAATATTAATTTATTTTCTTGTCAGTGGTTTTACTGTTGTGACTTACTGGTGTGTCTTACATTTTGGTTTATTAACAGAAGATCGGATAGTCTTCCACAAGATAAGAATATATAATCAAATACTGATGTGCACAATTGCCAGTATATGTGACTGTAACTGTCACCACAGTTACTCACACCACAATTGCATTCAACGCTTTGATATAAATGCTCTCCAACAGTCACAAATCTTCTGAGATATATATATAAATATATATATATATATATATATATATATATATATATATATATATATATATATATATATATGAGATGATAAAACTTCTCTTTTTGTGTGTTTTGTTTGATTGTACTTTAAGAAAGATCACAAAGTCATATTTTTAGTGGTACTATAAATGCATGTACACCTTTGACCAAGGGTCATACCTAATAAATACCTTTACTTGTTTATTTGGGAACAATCCCTTGAGCTCTGCACTCCATGCTGTGCAGGTGTAGGGGGCATGGTCGGGGGAGGCTGCAGCTCGGTAAGCCAGGATGTAATGTTAGGCTGCAGCACCTGCTCACGTCCTCTATAGCTTGGCTGTTTATCTCCTGCTGAGCAGCAAGTGTCTCAGGAAAGAGATGTAGCTTATCTGGCTGCCAAGTGAAAAATTGAACTTACATTTCCTCTGCAAGAAATTATCCAAGACTGAAGATGGCTTTATTTCGTGCTGCCTAATGAGCCTGACTTAAGCCCTTGCTTATGTATTTGCTCTGCCTATATTCACCAAGGATGACTTGGTGTGATAGTACTTTCTTAAAACATTTGGTATGTATGGTACATCTGAAGGCAAATTCACAGAAAAAAAAAAGGCAATATGAGCTACAGCTCTGAGAGTTGAACAGTTGGGGACACTGCCTGCCAAACACTGAATGGCAGCAGTTAATCAGTTTTGGGAAATCAGGACTCAGTTGATTACAAGTATTTCTGGAAATGCAGACTAGAACTGTGAAGTTGTTTGGCAATAGCGCCAGCCAGCGATGATAACTCATTACACAGTATTTAAGGAAATCTTAAAACAGTGATGTAGTGTGAGTTTAGTTAAAGAGATTTCACCACAATACCTGCTATTGTTTACCAAGATTAGAGTTTGCTGTTTGAATTCACTTGTCTCCTTAGCCAGCCTGAACGTTTTTAAAACTAGCAAAATGTCTTTAAATGCAAACACATGCACACAGAAAATCAGAGAAAGATGTTTTGCCACAGTGAGGAAATAATGGGAGATAGTTAAAAAATGCTGTTTAAGATGATTCAGTATTTGTGAAGAGAAAAGGCCAGATCTGTAAAGTCTAGAGCATGCATCTTATTGATTTTTTATAGTCAGGGTATGGATCAATCACTGCTTAAGTTACTTTATTATTGAATTTGAATAAAATTGTTTATACCCAGGAGTAGTAAATACACACTTAAGCCCCCAGCCTCTTTTTATTATTCCACCATTCTCGGCATTTCTGGGTATCTTTCAGCGACTAATAAAAATCACAACACAGACTCGTTCTATTACACAAATTAAGGACCTTTGAGGTCAGTCAACATATTCTCAGCAAAGCCTTTCATGGAAAACATCCTCACTTTTATTATTGCATCCTAGTTTGAATATCTGACTGTTTAGAAAAAAAACCCCAAAACTAAACTCTCTGGAGTAGTCAAACTTGGCAAAGCAATTTCAGGCTGCAGACAACATTAACTATTGCATATCATAGGGAATCGTTTCGAAGAATGACTCATAAATATTGGAAAATCATTTATCCCATTTGCTATAAATCACTTGAATCGGTAATGAAGATGCATCAGACTGGCCTGTTTGTGGTAGCTGGCATTTTAAATATCTTTTCATACATTTCAATTTTATTTTAAGGCCAAATACTGCAGGTAAGCAAGGTGAAAACTTTAATAGCTTTAATCACGAGATTTTACCATTATTTAAATTTAGGCAATTATTTTTTTTCTGTTTTAATTTTTGAATGTTAGGCTGAGATATGCAAATGACATGTTATCTCACTGCATACTTTACCAAAACAGATATCTTCACATTGAATAAAGTTCAGACTTCTTGTTTCAGTTGGTCGACAGAGTCAAATGTTTTTACAGAGGGAATTTTGAATATCTGTATTTATCACTCCATAAATCAGAAAATACTGTCACCAGCTGGGGGAAAAATACATTTTTAGCTATATTTGTAGGAATAAAATGTTCTATAAAACCAGGTGATGAATGAAATATGAACCACCACCCCCGGTAAAAAAAAAAAAACAAAAAACAACTCAGAGTATAGATAGGGATTAAATTTACTGTATGTGTAAGTACTACTAAAGTGGAGACTTCTGGCTCCTTTCACAAGGAAAACAGTGTGCAAACAGCAAAAAAAAGAAAAAAGAATGCAAATGTCCACTTAAAAAAAAGGGGAAACCATTAAGGAAAACACAAAGCTGAATACTAATCAATATCTCCATGAAAACTCCCCAAGTGAATACGTGCATCTGTGTATTGTGCAGTACGCAATAGGCAGAATATAGAAAACTGTAGCCACCTACAGGCCTGGAGCCACCACTGCCACCATCTGTAGAGTAGCCTGGCCAAATTGGTCAAGGAAGGTGGTAGGCTGGCAGACTCCTAGGCCTCTTGAGTGCAAAAGAGGTGCAGATTTGAATTTACAGTGCTTCTCCATTGATGTGAAATGCAAAACGATGCAAAATAATTTACAAAGAAAAATCATTTCAAAATTAACTCAGTTACTTGTTACGTCATGCGGCTAGTATTGGGCTTTGTACAGCTTCTGTATGTCGAGGTGCCTTGTGGAGACTGTATTGATCACATGGAGCTCCAGATCCCACCTGGCACTAATCAGGAGTGATTGGCCTGGAGCTCCAGACCTGCTCTCAACCCTGGTCCTCCACACCTCCCGACCCGTCGGATTGGTCCACCATCACAACTCCCACAAGATCCCAACTGTCACTACACAGGTGCCTCTTTGTGTTTTGTGTGTGTGTGTTCTTTGTGGTCTGTAGGTTCTGTAGCCACTGAGGGCTGGCTACTAGGAACATAGCTTCTGTTAGTGGCTGCAATTTCAGTGAGAGGCTACCAGTCTTGGTGAAGGCTGTGGTGCCTGTTAGCAACCGACTAATGCGGTGGGAAGCTACTTGTGTCTTGTACGTGTTTTGTAGCCACTCAGAGGTGGGTAACGTGTGTTTTGAGGCACCAGTTTTATTTAATTTAATTATGCGCACTCAGCACTTGTTTGTATTAGTGTCTGTGGTTTGTGGTGGGTGTTGCTAATATGTTCAGGTTTTTGTTAAGGTGTTTAGTTGTTTTGCGTAGCTAGGTTAATAACTCTGTTAAAACTCTTTATTTTTATTTGGTCCTTTGATTTTAGCATCCACTGGCCCCATTTTGCTTTGTTTGACCACTTTTGTGTTACTTCTGTCACTGAGCAATAAATTGCCTTACCAAACCAATTACATCTGGTTGTTTTTGTTACACCCAGCTGACCCTAGCGGTTGGGTCATAGCACTACTCAAAAAAGAAAAAAAATGTCACATTGAGGCAGCAAAATCTCTATCCTTTATATAGGGTGTTAAATTCACACCTGCTCACTTCAATTCTACCATCATACAGCACAGTGATCTATTCTTTAACTTCAAAACAAACAGCTCAGTAAACAGCATTATTGTACACACTACAAACCTGTAGGTATTTTGAAATGTCTCCATGAAACCTAAACATATAAAAGCAATGCTGACTGATGTCTTTTAATACAATAGAAACATTCAATAAAAGGAAAAAAACCTTCGACTTGGTCTGGTCCAATGATGTTACTCTGACATCAGCAACACCATAAATTCAGGAAGTGCTGAATCAGCCTCTTCCCAAACACTAGTCAGCCAGAACAAAGGAACAAACAATTCAACCACATTTGACCTGTAACTTAATAAGGCATAGCTGATATTAGTTAATGGTTGTGTGATTTCCTTTAATCCTCCATATGATGGATGTAAGCTGTAACACAATATTAACACAAACAAACCGGGGATAGTATGTGCTGCAATGTTACATTAGCATGGTTAAATTGAAACAAAATACACACAAGGATGTTGTCTGTTGTATAATGTGTAACATGAAAATATCAGAGTGGTGAGGAGAAATGAGAGTTGTCACCCACTTTGTCACATAACCTAATCTCATAAATAAGTATTTTGGATGTTTCCTTTACACTATTTTGAAAGAACACATTCTGTAAGTGAAATAGCCCAAAATCTTGAAATTGACAGTTCATAATAAAAAAAAATAAAATTTAAAAAAAAAAAAAAAAAAAGCTTTTGCCTGCAGTGGCTTGCCTTAATGGTAATTATATGTTTTAAATTATGTAAAATGCCATGTTTGTGAATACACAGAACATAGTAAATGAAAATCTCTCATTTGTTTCTGTTTCTTCATATTCCATGGACATGAAAGGCTAAACCTGCACTTCCGCCTTGCAGCCAGAAGATCCTCGGTTTGTGTCCCAACCTGCCCGGGATCTTTCTGTATGGAGTTTGCATGTTCTCCCTGTGCATCGGTGGGTTTTCTCCGGGTACTCTGGTTTCCTCCCACAATCCAAAAATATGCTGAGGTTAATTGGTAACTCTAAATTGTCCTTAGGTGTGAATGTGAATGTGATTGTTTGTCTCTATATGTAGCCCTGTGATAGACTGGCAACCTATCCAGTGTGTCCTCTGTCTTCACCTTAAGCCAGTTGGGATAGGTGCAACCCTAATGAGGATAAAGAGGTATATATAATGGATGGATATATATACACACATTCTCACACACATAACATAGTATAATTCATAAGTTAGTACATATCAGATAATAGTAATGCCATTATATTAATTAACTAATGTTATTTCACTAAATTGACACATGGGTCCCTTATAGCCAGAGTAAAGCTATTGATACATGATGCCACAGTTACATTTTCACTCACTAATGCCACTCACAAAAGCCACAGTGATCAAAGCATTCCATACACGACAGTAAATCAGAGAATATATTTCTACCTGTATATTTCTTGTAGAAGAAAAGCCTTTAACAGAGGCGGAAAGCACATTTCCACCACTCTGCACCCGGACTGTGTGTTATTTGTGTCAGTCTTTTTATTTAAGTATTAGTGAGAAAAAAAAATATTCATGTGTAAGATAGCAAAACTTTTTTTTTCTACACACCATCTATTGTTGCATTCCATCTTGAATAGACTATTGGATCTTAGTTAAATATTTCAGCCTATTCATAAAATAAAAAAAGATATATAATAGAAAAAATAAATAAAAGAAAATGAATGTATCCCTCTGCAGGTAATCTTTCTTCAGAGATACTGATTTGTGATCTTGTCTCACACCAGTGCTTGCACTGATTCTGCAGTTGTCAGACCATAAAGCAGAACTTGTTACATGCCTGCCACACAACACACTGCCAGAGGGAACATTTTTATCCAACACAAATTGTGTCACCTTTACAGTAATTTGAAACATTACCCATTATGTGACAGGAAATTATTATCAAAACCATATGGTGCCATAATTACTTATTTTAAAAGTTCACAATTGCTTAACAATGTAGTGAATTTTAAAAATGTCAGTGCAGTAGCTGCCAATATGACATATTTCACTTTCATAATGAGACATTCTGTCACACTCGAGTAAACCTGTATTTCTCCCGTACTCTTACGAGGTGGAGGCCATTTTTGCTCTCTTTGGCCATCACAGTAACAGTCAAGAAGATTTGACAAGCATGGCAGGTTTCTCCCTCTCAGCCCAGAAATGGAAGGCAAGAAAGCTGCAACTTCTGAAGCCAATTACTTAAGTTTTGGCCTGTTTTCTTTCATTCTCCTCTCATGAGAAAGGATTGAATGAAAACTTCCTACAGTCCGCTTATCATATGGTAATAATGTACCACAGCCTGCGTGTTTTTACATGCCAAGTCATCTCCACATCATTTATTTTCTTTATTTCGCAGCACTTTCTAATCTCCCTTCGTACGAAAGGTACTTAGAGGATGCTTCTGAAGAATAGCTGGTTTCTGTGCTGGTGAAGTGTGCCAACGAGAGAACATTTACTCAGAGATTTTTTGCAGTGTTTAGATAAGACTTTGGATGCTGGTGACAAATCAAATGCATGTCTGTGGGAGTGTGAGAGGACAGCAATAGAGCCAATCATGCAAAGCTGTGCTGCCTCTCTGCCAAAATGAGATTCATATCGGGAGTGAATAGCCATTTTCCGAAAAAGCAGCGCCGGTGCTATAAAAATATCCACTAAAATGTAAAAGCACGTGTATTCAGGACAAATAATTATGATCGTGATAAAACTGAGCAAAGAAATATGGAATAAGATGTTCCATTTATTTATCGAGGAAAAAGTGACACCTACACCCACAGCTCCCGTTAATTTAACAGAGTAAAAATAAATCACACATTTTGAACTTTGCACATAATATACACTTTCATGTGTAAATGTTTAATAATTTGCACTCATTGATAGAAAAAAAAATTATTCATTTGGTTTGGTGATACTAAACTGCTAATTTCACTGTACACCAGGACAGCATATGTGTGGTTTTGTGTGAAGATTGCCTACTTTTACTTATTTTTACATTTTTACTTACATTTGAAAGAAGAAATATGGTGTTTGTAGTTTTATAATGAAATATTCTACCTCAAGGCCTGTGGCTCTGTCAGAGGGCTAAAGTTAAAATGACCCTTTTCTCATTTTTGCGTGCTGGTGTGTTGTTCAAGTTGCCAGAGGGGATGCAGCAAAAGAACGGAGGAGGAAGAGTCAGTTGCATATCATCTGTGAATGACTTCTAGTATTTTAACAAACTGTCTCTCATGTTCTGTGAGAGTAGTTAAGCATGGCTGTGCCTATGAAAAATTACTTACAGTGCCTGAAAGCATTTAACCATTTGGAAATTTTTCCCTTTTATTACTTTTCAATGTTGAATCATAGTCAGGGTTTAATGTGACTTTTTTTGACAAGCATTTACAAAAAAGACTCTTTTTGTCCAGATTTCTAGTCTTTCTTGACAGATTTCTATGAAGTAATGTCAATTAATTAAAAGTGTAAAATGTAAAATGCATAATTGCGTAACTGTTCTCCCCATTTAGAGTGACTCACCTAATTCAACACAGGTGCTAGAAGTCACACAATTAGGGAACAGAGAGTGCAGAGAAAAAACATCTGCATCAGGGAGGTCTAGTCACTGGTGGATCAGTGGCTAAATCTGCCTTAAACTACACCATGAAGACTGAAATAGAACACTCCAAACATCTCTGTATAAAGGTCACTGAAAAGCAAGCCAGGGGATAGATACAAGAGAATAGTCAAGTCAGTGAGTACCCCTTGGAGTACAGTTAAATCCATCATTAGGAAATGGAAGGAGTATCTGCCCCGAGCAGGCTGAGTCAGCGTGCATGGCAGAGACTAGTGAGGGAGGCCATCAAGACACCCATGACTTCTCTGAAGGAGTTCCAAGCTTCAGCAGCTGAGACAGGAGCGACTATATGCAACAGCTGTTACCTGTTATTTACCGGTCAAGCTTAATGATAAATGAAATCTCAACTAAAAGAATATTTGACACCAAACATTCCACATCATCACAAACACACCAGCCCCACTGTGAAGCATGGTGGTGGCAGCATCATGATGCGGGGATGGTGCATGAAGCAGGCACTAAAAAGCTTGTAAAGGTAGAGGGTAAAATGAATGCAGCAAAGCACAGAGTAATCCTAAAGGACAACTTAATGTATTCTGCAAGAAAACTGTGACTTGGGAGCTGATTTGTTTTCCAGCAAGACAATGACCCCCAGCATATAGCCAAAGCTACAGAGAAATGGTTTACAAGGTGAATGTTCTGGAGTGGCCAAGTCACAGCCCAGACTCCAATTCAATTGAGAATTTGTGGAAAGGGACTGCTCACCTACAATTCCCATGCACCCTGATACAGCTTGACCAGTTTTGCAAAAAAAAACAGTCGGGTAAAATTGCAGTGTCCAGATGTGCTAGGTGATTGAGACCTATCCACACAAGCTCAACTGCAAGTGCAGCCAGCGATGCATCTACTAGATACAAATTTGAAGGGGACGACTACTTAAACAATCACTGTTTTTACATTATGCTTTTAAAATTAATTGTTGTAGAAATCTGTTGTCGCTTGAAAAGGTAA
Source organism: Amphiprion ocellaris (assembly GCF_022539595.1). Taxonomy (NCBI): domain Eukaryota; kingdom Metazoa; phylum Chordata; class Actinopteri; family Pomacentridae; genus Amphiprion; species Amphiprion ocellaris. The sequence goes on along the minus strand of NC_072779.1, from coordinate 17,730,741 downwards.
GTGAAAGGGTGGTTTTTGTTAAAAAGGTCAAATTAAATTGACAATATTCCAATGACTAAAAACAATAAAAGGGGTAAACTTCCAAAGTAGCAATTATTTTTCATAGACACTGTAGATTCAAGTACAAATTGCAATCTAAAGATGGAAAATTGTGTTTATGAGTGGTATAAAAATTATATGAATGTCATATGAATGGAAATATGCTTGACAGATCATGTAGAGTGGCAAATAGACAAATTATGCTTTGCAGAAAATACACTTTCTTGTGTATGTATACAGCATTGCTTCACGCAGAAGGACCTGAAAATATCTCCTCCTCAAAAATGCTCTACACATCATACAGCACCTCGGACGAGCAAAGAAAAACCTACTGTAAGTGTGACATGAGCCAGAACAATTCCATAAGCTGTTTGGCTGCTGCAAATGTTAGAAAACCCATATGCTGATGCCATCAGACCATATGCAGTATTACATTATGTGGCATGTTACATGTTTGTTGTTTTATGTGTTGCATTTTCACCACAACATTGCAGGAATACATCTGAAACATGTATCTGCAGACAAAAATATAAAAGAAATGGTGTTAAAGTATTAAATTTTTTTCAATTTAACTGTCATGTGTCGCATGATTATTACTGTGGAAATCATATTGAATGTTCAGGATAATTTGCTCTCTGTATCCTACAGCAGAGTCTTGTTAAATTCTAAACTGCAAAATACAATGAGTTGAGAAATGTTATTTGTTTACAGACAAAATGTGACAGTTATGTGTACATGAAAACGTTTGACTGCAGAACCCAGTAAATTTGATGAATTATCACCCACAACATGATGCCTGTTATGTCATAAATATGTCTGTAAAACTTTGCTCGAATTGATTGATGGATGACACTAATAAAGTTACAGTCTATTCTCTTTTTGATCAGACTGTCACACAACTTGTCACTTTAATTTTGAGTCTCCACACTGGCCTGTCAGTGCTATGATTCAGTAGCAAATGCCTCCTATAGCATGGTGATCGCAACAATCCTCCCTGTCCTAAGGGAATTTTAACATTGTATTATTCTCCTAAAATAGACTAAAATATGGTTGTAATGTGAAATAATTACCACGCATTGCTTTGTCTTCATTGAAGTTATGATAAATTATCACTGCGGTCAGACCTTTGCCTCTTAACATCAGGACTGTGGATTTAATCAGTTTGAAATTAAAAAGAAGACAAACAGGCCAACCAGGGAGTCAAAACTCAGCCCTGCTCTCCACTAAGCTTAAAGGGGAATCTTCAAAAGCACTTCATGCATGTGAATGTTGTTCTTTTTGTGTGTGGTTCAACAGAGGGCTGAAAAACTGCCTCCAATGAAGTCACTCATGCCAAGTCTCAAAAAGAAATACATTTAGAGTGTGGAGAAAGGCGGACTTCTGCTGCCTGCTCCTCATCACTGCTCAAAACTAGAAGCTTGAGGTTAGATTTGCCAGTGTGAGAATAAAACATCCAATTCTGAGATGAAACAGTTGGAGACTGAGTTCCGCTGTGGATAATTATGGTACAAGGCTTTTTTAATGAAAAGAATGCAGGAAAAAAAGACATTGCCACATATTTTTCTGCTTTGAATGATGTAGCGTTAATGAGTAAACAGGTTGTCATTGAGAGCGATTATTTAAATGGTAGATCTGTATTACATCTAATACTGGAAGGTCATAACTTTAATATATAAATTAGGTAAATTTATTGTAGAGGTTTGACCTTAATATTTAAACCTATTGGGTAAATTTGTAACATTATCTTATTTCACCATTGGAAAACACCTTGGTTCAAAATCTAGCGTTTTAAATGGGCTATAGAGATAACCATCACTTGACTTGGCTTGTTAGTATTCAGATGCGATTTGCAGGCTTTTTTTTAGGATCATATTTTGTGTTTTAAAGCAGCACCTTTACTGAGCTGAAGCAAAAGTTGGTTGCAGCTGCCTGGGTCTTTTTGTCTGTAATATGCATGTTCTCCCACTGCCTGCAAGGATTTTCTCTGGGTGTTCCAGCTACTGCTCACAGTCCATGATATGCTAGGCGGGTTAATTGGTGTTTCTAAATTGGCCGTAGGTGTGAGGGTGAGTGTGCATGGTTGTCTTTGTGTTAGCCCTGTAATAGACTGGTGAGCTGTCCGGCAGAGATAGACTCTCACGACCCTGTATAGGAAAAAAGAATGGATGACAACAGGCATCGATTTCTCATTTCAGCACAAACCAGCAATTTTATTGTCTACAGCAATGCACAACTTAGTGTTATGTATGCTTCAGTTGAAAAAAACTTGTTAATTCACACAGTGTTAGCTCACTTTATGACATTTACTCTCCAACTTAAGGATACTGAGCCATAGCCACAAACAGCATTGGAAGACTAATGTAATTCCAAAACTTTAACACAGTTCATCAATATACTGTAGAAACCATAGTTAGAAGTCAGTCCTACATAGAGGAATTTTGGTGTTCATTAAATTTTAGGTGCCCCCAAAAGGAAATTTCTCAGTGAAGCTTTGTTTATGGAATCACTAGAATTATGAGGAAGACACATACATGTCTTTCAATTAAAAGTTACCTGCGCTCATTGCCAAAACTTCACATGGACCAGTTCTTTGTACTCTCATGCATATTCGCCTCCCAAAAGCCCTTTCTCATGCAGACAAAATCCTGAAACTTATATTAATAGTTGAGTATAGCAAATGTTATCTTTGTTCCATTGAGACTTTAGCTAAGTTTCTGTTGAAAGCGGCTCATATGACTTATGATCCAAAATTAGTGAGTCCATAACTTCGGCAACACAGTCAAACAGCGCAAAACATGGCAAGCCACATAATGCTACTTCCTAGCCCAGTGGCACTAAGGCCAACTTGCCATCTGACATGCAACTTTTTGTCTCAATAGGTTCTTGGTCACTTACTTTTTTCTCTTCTTAGCTTTATACATCAATGCCCTCTTCCTCCCTGCCATGATGTCCACACTGAGCACCTTCTTCTTTTGATGAGTGGCACATATTGTTACTAAGTTTGGTTCTTCACATAGCTAGTTGAAAACCCAAAGTTAGTGTGACATAATGCATAAAAAGTTATGCCCTTTTCTTGGGAGATCGTTCCCAATCACTCAAGTTACACAGTTCCAGCACTGGTGTTCAGGGGTGATATGGAAATGAAATATATGTAATTCTCCCCATAGCATGTCAAGAATATACCATTAGAAAGAAAGCACATGAATGATAGCTGTAGTGTTTCTGCATTCAAATTCCAAACTAATGGTTTGCGAGTGTGAAATAATATGTCAAGTCAAATGACATGTTTTTCCAGACTTGCTTTATGAGTCATGCATGAGGTATGCTCACCTGCTATTAGTATAAAAATGCATTCAGCTCATTTTAATTTTTTTTTGTTTTATCTTTTGTGTTTGATATGAAGTGAACTTGATCTTTTTAATTACTTACTTATGACTACACTCATTCCTTTTTGTCTGTTTTAAACATAAAAAGATACTGTAATTCTGAGTATTTTGAATATTTTTGTCAGACTTGACTGTGACTGGCACAGCCGATTGCTACATTTATCTTTACAGCTACAGCACGCTGTCAATTTGATGTAAAAAAAAACAAAACAAAAACATTATATACAGAGTGCACGTTTTCAATCTCAGTTGGTAATAAACCCTGTTTGTGACATTTTCAAATGGGCCAGTTATTTTATTATAGACTGACAGCTAGTAACTATTCTGACACAGTCACTAACCTTTTGTCAAACATGTACACCCAAATCATGTTTTTGACCTTTCTCTCATTTCACACATTCTGACAGTCAGGGCCTTATACTGTCAATATTTAGTTGAATACAGACTTCTTTGCAAATTAAGCTGCACAAGCCTTGCACCTTGCACCACATTATCTGTATAAACTCAATAAAACTGTCTGCTTTTGGTTCAGATTTTCTACACTTTTTTTGTGTCTGATATTACTCATTGTGACTCTGCTGCCCTTCGAGTTTGATTGCATAGATTTGACCGTGATTACTCATTTGAAAACAAAAGCAGTGAAAATGTGAAAGCTGTTACTGAAATAATACATTGTAGTCAGACGGCAGACACCTTTGAAAAAGTAGACACCTCTCTTTGTCTGTCAGGCGGACTTGTGAAATGATTGTTGAACCTCATCACAGAGAACATTTGTTTACACAAATAGATGCTTCCAAACATACCCAGCGCACAGGCAGCCTTAAGGCGGAGTTGTGGCATTGTGTCTGAGATGAAAGGGGCAAACTCTTTTGCCTCAAGAGATTCAAACTTGGCCCTCAGTGGGCTGCTCCAATGCAATTAATTCAACTCTATGTGTCGGTATTTTGGAAAACTCAGCGTCGAGTGCAAATGGATTTGTAAAACTTTCAAAAGTCTATTTATGTGCATCAGGGTTTGTAAACCCCTTCTTAAATTTGTACTTCTCCTGTTGCGTGTTGGCTCTGACAGTGAATGCAGGTTTGTTTGAACTGCCTTTTACTGCAGCATGCATATTCATGAATGCCCGGTTTGTGTCCTCCTAGTTTCACATTCAGACATTCGGGTCAGTGAAATACTCTGTTACATCACACAGAAAAGACAAGTTGCCTCGGTTTTCATCCTAAAGCTCCACAACAACATTTCTCTTGCTGCCCATGAAACTAGTAATTTCCTCACACATCGCAGAATCTGAGTGCTGCTTCTCATTGCCAATGTGATTTCTCCGTGCTGCCCTTTGCCTTGTGCTCCACTGCAATTACAAATGTACAGTTTCAGCTATGCATTTTTTAAATAAATTTGCTCAAGTGAGACATATACTGTTACTATATGTCTACTTTAATGATTTCCTATTGGTGCACAATAAGGCTTTGAAAGTGTGTGGCACAGAAAGCACATGCCCCCACTGCAGAAACTAAGGCTCAATTGCCAGTTGTGGCATCCAGCAAAAACAGTTTGCTGTGTTCACTGATGGGAAACCAATAAAGGACTGTGTCTTTGTCGTTTTTGTTGATCTATGGCTGTGATGCCGGGAGTGTGGAGGGGGTCATGTTCACTTTAACTGCAACTGTGAACTGGCTAGCTGCATAAAGTGACACTGTGTGTATCAGAATACACGTGGCTGTCTACACCCTCTCCAGGCCGGCAGAGGAGATAGCAGAAACTGTCACTGTTGGGAACTGGCCACAGCATACTGGGAATTTGTGACAGGCTGGATTCCATCTGTGGTGTTTGAAAGTGATGATTATTATATTATCAGGCTCGCTGAAAATGAAAAATAACCTAACCCCACTTGAGTTTTAATGTCAAGGTAATAATAATCAGGGTATATGTGCACTGATGTTGTGGATGAAATTTAATGAAATGAATCACTAATTCCTTTTATAGATAAAGCTGTCACTATGATAATGCTCCAGTCTGATGTGAGTGAGTTGTGGGGTAATCTAATGCGAATGTGTATGTCTTGTTGGCAGGCAAGCAGCCACCTCTAATAGTCCTGCAGTGTTGTTTTTGGCACAGCAGCAGTGCAAACATGTTGCTGAGGAAGAGGCTACTTCTACAGTAATGTATTTACTGTCTAATTTGTGTCTCAGCGAGAGACCATATATCCTGTTTAGGGAGTGACACCTCTCCTCCTCCACTTTATGGAGCGGTACAGGCATTTGATGGGGACTTGAACATGCTGTGCTGATGGATGAGCTTGTCAGCGCAGCCCCATGATGCTCTCCTCCCCACAGAATGCACAGGACTGGAGAAACTCAATCATATAGAAAGGTATCACGCAAAACGTAGTTAATAACTCATTCACAGCACCTGGAAATAATCCGCTTAATAACATAATCTTCATATGTGAGGATTGGGTTACAGTTTACAGTCGGTTTGGTGTCAGCTTTTATGCTATGGTTAAAACATGGCATTTGACAAAGAAAAAAAATGATAATTTATGTGTGTCGTGACAACTTACTTCTTTCAGCTGATAAGCATGCCTAAGGTTGAGGGTGTACATGTGTCAACAAGCTGTTTTTTTAAACGCTATTCCTTGCCTTCACTAGTCTGCTGGTGTACAATGTTGAACACCGTGCCTTTAATGTCAGGAATTCAACTCAAGGCTGAGAGTTTGATTCCCCGAGGCAGAAGTTCTGAATCGCTGACAGGTGTTTCAAAGTGTTCAATTTGTGGATGTTCTAAAACAAATTCTTGAAACACCGTGCTTTAATACGTCTCTTTGAGTGACTTTCGGCACTATTTTTGTGCCTCTATTTTTGCTCTCTCTGTTTTTTTTTTATGTGAAGAATTCCAATCAACAACATTCCTGAGTGAAAGCTGTTCTAAAGGGCTGAATAACTAACAACAAGTGGCTTTTCAAATTAGAACTATTAATTGTGATGATGTTTATATATAACTAAACGTACTATATATTTCAACACAGTGTTAATGTAGGATCATGCTACAGTATAGACGTATGTACATGATCCTGCAGTGTAACACAACACTAGCTGCATGACTGCATGTCATACTGAGGCAGTCTTGCAGCCAGAGTAGAGCATAATACCATCCTCTCCCCCCAGATGACTGCGGTATAGCTGAAGCAATAAGAAACATAAAGACTTGGGCTCATATGGTATTGCTGGAAATGCAGAATGCAGATGGATGACAACCCTGTAACTGAAGTAAACAAATGAATGCTCTTTGGGGGCTGCATAAAATGTTGTCGTCTGTTACTCTGCTAGTGTTCTATTGTTAATGGGCAGCAGAGTGAATAAAATAAAATTTGAGCAAATATTTATGGTTTGATTTTTGAGCCACTTCCTTTAAGTTTAATTACATGGGTGCACATCAGAATATCTACTGATGTCAAACCAGAGCCTAATCAAAATTGAATTTCAGCTGAAAATAAATCTAAAGGGTGCAAGTCTTAACGTAAATATAGTATTGATAAAGGAGCAAACAATTATCTGCTATGTAATGATGTAGGAGAAGAATGTTGATAATGCTGAACAGAAAATAAAGTCGCATCCTGTCATCTTTGTTATAATCCAGGCTTCTTTGTTCTATGTTTTGGCAGTCCGTTTGGCCATGTGTGCATGTCATTATGTATTAGCCTATGCTAGTGCATGTGAGTCCCTCTCTTTGAAACTACTGACCCTCCCTATGCTTATAAACCGACTGAGCTTGACTTCACACACTACTGTCAGTCCACTGGTCTGGTCCCTTCCAACACACTGTGGAGACCAACACATATGGAGTGGAAACAAGGACAAACAGATGAATTTGTAAAGTAATGCAAACGAAGGTAACCTTCCCAGTAAATTCAATTTTCTGTATTTTGCAGATATATTTTGCAGTGGTAGTGTGATCTAAAGATTGTGGCTGGATTACTTTTTGTTTGGTCTCTTGAACAGTCTTTTTAATTGTAAATGAAATTAAAAGTAGGGGGAAGCGTGGCAGGGACTCATGCTAATTTGTTTTGGTCTAGTTGTAAATGTTGCACACATATCCTTTAAAAACTGGATAGCTACAATTTGATCTGCAAAGTTTTCATACTGATCACCTACCAAGCTATGCAGAATGCATACAGTCACTATGACCTTGCTGATTGATTGAATATGACAATTCAGTGTCTCTTTAAGACAGGCAGTTAACACTAGTACCAGCATGTTCCTCATCTTTCACTTTAGTGTTCTTAATCGCATCACAGTTTTCTCAGCAGCCTCTATAGATGTCTGGGGATAGATGCATAATTCTGTTGTTTCAAGGCCAAACAACTGTGTACGCACAGAAACAGATTATGCAGCTGCTGCATCAGATTGCCGCAGGTTATGCTTATTGTAAGATTATGCACACATGCAAAAACCCAAGGTCTGGACCTTCTGACACAGGATATGTCCTGTAAGGCTGCCATATAGCCCTTAGCCACTTTTGTGTTGTTATCCACAGCCATCACACACTGTAATTTCAGCCATAACGCCACATTGATCGATGGCACACAATCTGAAAATGCGTATATACTATTCCCACATTAACTGTAGAATTTAAGTGACAATATGTGAACTGATGCATATGTCAGAATGACAAATACACTGCAATGAAACTGTGGTTATAAAGAGATCTTTCACATGCACATTTCTATTGCTCTTGTTTCAAGCCAACAGGTTATTTTGCTAAAATATTATTCCTCAGAATGAACTGTCTGCCAGTTTTTGTGAGAAAAGTGCCGCATGCATGTATACAGGCAGGCCTTGACGTCTACAAAACTCTGACAGCTGACAGGTAAATTGTGAAACATTACATGGTTCTGTCAAACAGCTTATACCCACCTCCTCTCTCCACTCCAAGTGAACTCAAGTGTGGTTTCCTCAGCAAACACAAAAGGTCTTTAAGACAGGCAGCTGAGGGAGCGACGACAGGCATCATATTTGTTTTTCATATTAAGAAACATTAAGGAACAGTGAGGAAATATACACATTGCTGATTGTTGGCAGTGTCTGAGGGAGACTCACTTCAATCATGAATTTTATTTAAACATTTGATCAAAAAGCATTTGAATCTAGAGCACATATATTTTAGTTGCATAATAAAATCCCCCCCAAGAAACACCACTTACTGATTTTTCAGCCTTGTTTCCAGTGACGTGCACACGACCTTACAATTCTGCCAGACAACAATGTCGTCACTGAAGAACATGTTGTTTCCTCTCCTTGATGCTTTTCGGAGGCATCAGTCCATCAGTCAGTGCCGTCTGATAAAATAGGATTACTTTCAGAAAAGAAAAAAAAAGTGGTTTATGGCAACAAAACACGTTTGAAAAATTAATTTACATTGCGTGACCAATATATATCTCGCATCTGTCAAATCCACGGTGGCACTGATTTTCCTCTCTTGCATGAGTTGTCCTAAAATATATACTAGTATTTCTGTGGTTATGCAACCCTGAAAGTGTATCTAGAAGATTTTATGACACTTAAAAAAGATTTGCCAGTTTTGCTGACTTTGTGCCTTACAGTTTCAGTGGCACATAACAGATTTCCCCATTCAAAACCCCTAATATACTATATATTGTCTCTACACACACATCTCTTAGTAGCAACAATTAAGACAGCTATCTCAGAGAAGAACTTTCCTGAAACGTTGTAAGAAGTGTGAAGGCACTGATGTACACTCCTGGTTGCTTTTAGTATTAGACTGATTACTGCTCAACTCTTGGCTTGGTTCTTTTACCTTAGTATTATTGACTGATGAAAGCAGCAGCAATTTCAGACAAGTGTGAAATACACTGTATTTTGAATGATTGTTTGTCCGCGTATTACAGCACCACTGTTCAACAAACCATTACAATAATCAAGGGACAAGATTACTACAATTAAGTCAGCGAGAGCCATAGAGAGCTATGCATTCGGTCCAGCTGATCTTGTTGTTTTCTTTCAATTGATTTTGGGGAGGTGAAACACCATCTTCAAGTTGTCAGTGTTTATCAGGGCTGCAGATTTATTAGCATCAGCTGTGGCTCCACAGCTGTGACTACTCTCATCCATGGTTTCTAAGTGAGGCATCAACAGGTTCCACTTCTTGTAAAAACAACCTTTCTAGTCGGCAGCAGAGCAGTGAGTGCAGGAACACTAGTTTCCAAAGGCTGTCTTTCAGGATGTCCTGTTGTTTTAATGCCTCCGCTTGAGTCCCTGCATTGAAAGTCAGCCTCACATATGCTCAATATGCTGGTGATTAGGTCTTCCTGCAAGTGTCCCTGGATGCAGATCCCTAATCCACTTAGTAAGATTTGTTTTCTTGGCAGCTAATTTCTGATCAGGCAGAAAACAAATGTTTAATTTTTAACTTTTTTTTTTCAAAATCATCAGCCTCCGGCTCATGCTGAGCTGTTTTGTGCAGGTCCAAGTCTGTTTTATTTATTGATTTATTTTGTGGAACTGTATGAAACAAGGTTTTGTATCACACTACTATCTTAAGCCAAATGTTTAGGCACCCTTTACTGGATTTTGTCCCATAGAGTCTTCAAAAAACAACATTTTCATTTAGTAAATAATGCATCTTTAAAAATCCAACTGCATCTCCATTAACTCAGGTTTCCTTACTTTTTTTATGGTCTCAGTTTGTGTGACTTTGCTCCATACTATATAAGCTTTTCAAAATTCAAAGTCAGATTTACATGTCAGTGCATGATGTTTTCAAATTGGTGTGGATGGTTGTAAAATAGAGTGATACCTTATTAAAAGACTCGCTCATCTCCTTGAAAATGTGAGCTGTGTATGAGCTTTACAGGTCTGAAGCAGTCCTAAAAGAGGTAGTGAGTTTATTTGGCAGTAGTTTATCCAAGGCCACAGAGAGGTGTGTGTATATCTGCTTCAAACTTTAGTAAGTAAGAAATGGTAGCAACTCCAGTCCTATGCAGCCAAAAACCTGATTCATCTCAAGAAGTGATTGATTAGAGAACAACATGTGCACTGTTTGTGAAAGTATGTCAGCAATTTAATTACCAGGAAAAAAAATGACACAAAGTCTGAGTGAGTCTATTTGAAAGAACAGTAAATCCATTGAATAAAGCACAAAGTTACATAGCACATCTATTTCACATTAAAATAAAATGAAGTTGTTCTGTGAAGTAAGGAATTCTTACCATAGTAATTATTGGACCAATGCTTTGTTTTTGTAAATTGCAGATCTTTAACCAATGCCATGCTTCTGTGAATTCTAATTTTCAATCTGAGGCAAAATATCCTACACTGCAGCATTTGTATGCTTGGAATGAGATGTCAGGATGACAAAATGGAACACATCAGTGGAGAAATCTGACCACATGATGCACAAAAGTACATCACTGAATCAAATGATGTAGCCACGCAGGCTTTATTTAAGACAGGGATAACCTGAAGGCAGTGAATCTAGCCCAAAAAATGAAACTGCCGTGATATAAGGATGTTCTTTGAGCTGGAGATTAGGAGAGTGTGAAAAAGTTTTAGACAGCACAGATAAGGTATATGTGACCTTTACAAAAAGGTTGGTAAAGGTTTTAAAATCTAAAAGTCTTTATGTGTGCATGTTGAGAAAACAGAAAACACACTAGGTACAGTTTAGACTGCCCATATGAACAAAAAATGTGTAGGTAAGTAGCAAATAGCTACCAGCCATAGCAAGTAAGATGATCAATAAAAGGTAGGTTTCATCAAATGCATCGTCATTATTTGTCTGTATCAAAAAACCTAAATGTAACCATTCAGTTTGGTTATAATGCATCTGTAGGGGCCTGACTGTGAATTCTTTTCTAAAAACTATAAATGGAATTCAGTGGGTGTTTTATAGAAATGTTGAAGCAGGTTTTCATATGTATCCACCTATCGCCATCTAATGTGAGAGGGCAAGATACAATAAATACAGCAAAGTTCTGCACACAGCTGTGGTTGTTGATGGTGGAAGGCAAAGTTGTTTCTCTCCTATTCAGTAATTGGCAACATTTGTCATTTTTTTCATTTTGTCTGCAGCATCAGACGTGCATTCAACTTCACAAAACATTAAAATTACTTGTTAAAATAATACTTTTATTGATATTTTTTAGTCAACAAGAGACATCAAGATTGAACATATCGACACCCAGATATTGATTTGCACATTTTAACACTCTGGAGGGGGTTCGGATCGATTGCAGGGATAGTACATAGATATAGACAAACATATTCACAGTTCTATTCACACGCACACAGTTTTAAGTTTCCAGTTCGACTGAGCTGCATGTATTCGGATGGCAGGAAGAAGCTAGTAGACCCCCAGGGGACTCACAGAGCAAATGAACAGAACACAAAAAGAAGCAGCAGAATTTAAACCCAGGACTATTATGCTGTGAGGCGACAGTGATAACCAGCGAAAAAATTCACCTGCTTAATATAAGCAGATATGTTGACATATACAATGATTAAGCAGTGAATCCCTAATGAGTACAATATACATAATGAAATTTACAAACCAGTCACACTTCCTCGTCGACCCTCTTACAATACTGACATGTCCTCCAGTTTCTGTCTATGTTACTAGCAGCAGAATTTTTCCATCATTGTTCTTCTTTCTGCAATCATGTCCTCAATCAAGGCCTAATTCCATGTGCTTCACTTCACTTTGCATACCACATTTGTGAAAAGTAAAAATCGTTCCAGTCCATTCCTTGCGCCACTGAGCACAGAATAACGGCGTCAGGAAACGACCAAGCCCAACTTGTCAGTAATTCAATGTCTCCATTAAAGGATCATGATCTGTTCTATGATTCATGATGGCCATGCAGGAACGTCATGTAATTGGAGTGTATGAAAAGCGATGGCTCTCTCAACAGGATTTCAGCTCTGTTATCAGAGTAGTTACCGTTCCAGTGTCACTTCTTCTTTCCCTTTCTAGTTGCACATCATATACACATCAAAGTCATATTCCAGCAGTGCAGTGCAGTAATGAATGCCCCATATTTCTGCTGTTTAAATTTGATGATGTCCCACTGAAGTCTTCTTTTTCCACAAGCTTTCCTTCATGTTTCAATTCCATCAGGTTTCTGAATATATAAGGTTATTATATATTATATTGAAGTTGTATTGCTGTTACTCATGGCAATGCTGATATGGACTGCTTATTTCATTTGTATTTTTTTGTATTTTTTCAAGCACAGATTGCAAGGCAGTGGAAGAACTACTGGCAGAGATAAGAGAAAAGGGAGTAGCCCAAATATGAAGTGAAATAATAATGTTAAGATTTCTAACATCAGAATGTAGAATTTATTCATTATTAGTGCAGCTACTAAGTATTAAACTCACTTTCCATCTTTTTTACTTAAGATTGCACATGGTCTCTTTTTAGGTTTCTTTCATTTTTGTTGTTTTTTTCCTGAGTTTTTATGTTATCTTCTATAATCTATATAAAATAGCACACAATATATTATTTAAACCTAAACAGCAGGATAATACTGATGATATTTTACATATATTTTACTGTCAGTAAATCCTCAAGAAGACCCCAGTAAAGTTGGGAGATATTAATGTGCAAATGCATTGTTCTTTTTGATGTTTTAATGGAATTTGTTGATATAAGATGTCTCTCCACAAATAAAAAAAATGTTAAATTTCTATCTGAGATTTGCTCTGTAGAAGGATTTGCAAAAGGTTTAGAAGAAAATGTCAATTGAAATTCTTAAAAAAAAAATAATGCCATGAAATTAATTAAAATGATCAGTTAACTCCACACAATATGCAGTAGTAAAAAAAAAATCAATTATCAATTATCATTTCCCATGACATCCTTTGTCTTTTCAGCACTACTTCTCTAGGTAGGTTCTCCCAAGGATTGAAGTCGCCACAGTTGACTTGACACAAACTGATCTGTAGAAGATACTGAGATCAGAATTCTGTAAGGGCCATAGTTTAAGGCTGTTTTCACATTCATCAGCTTTGGGAATCACAGGCCCTGTTCACAGCTAGTATAAACATACACCATGGCTGATTTAATCAAAAGGAGACAGATCTAAGTTCAAACCTTACATTAGAACACATCTCCACATGTATCTCAACTGAACACATTTGTTCAGATCTCACTTCCTTGCTCCTTATACAAATAAAAACATACATCATTTTCATTTACAAAGACCAAATGTGCAGTTGGTGTGAAGTGGCAAGGGCAGGCAGTGCACTGCATGTGCCTAGTCTGCTTGAAAAGAAAAGAAAAAGAAGAAAAAAGGAGCCAACAATAAAATACTCGGGTTGTGGTTGAATATTCAAAAACATTGTGTCTTTTCCTGAACACTTTACAAGAAAGCATTCAGAAAGGCATAGAAAAAGAGTGAAGGTGAGAAAACAGTCCCACTTCACATACACTGAGCTATGTAATCATACAACAATGGATGTTGTTGATGAAGGTTTTCCATTGATGCACCACTGCCACAAGAAAATGCGGTACAATTTCATCTCCTTTTCTCTTTTTTAAAGGATGGACCAGTGTTTCCATGGTAAAGGAAATAACAAAGGAAATACTGAAATACACTTCCTTAGCATGTTGGAATTCAAGCAGCTCTTATCATGGCTGCCACTGAGATACTTTTACCCGGATGCTGCTGAAGGTTAGGAACCTTCAGCAGCATCCGGGATCTAACCTGCATATTATTTTCAGTCGTCACAAGCAAAGCCAGCTTAAGCAGTTTAGTTTGTACTTCTGCTCACACAAAGGATGTCACTTGAGTGGTCAGTCCTTCATTATGACCCACAACACATTTACTGCTAAAATAATGTGGCCATTCGCTTCCCAGACCACCTGCGAAAGAGGCCTGAGTGATCGGCCACAATGTGTCTCCACAGCTGTACTTGTGAGCTGTCCACTTGTGATCAGATCACCCAAGATGCATGTTAACACCAGGTGTGAACAAGATCTCAGCCTAACAAGTCTGCTGTCATGGTCCTGGCCATGTCTCTCTCTTTCCTGGTATTTCCCCTGCTTTTCCCTTGTAATTCTTGCTTGTCCTCTCTCTCTCTCTCTCTCTCTCTCTGTATCCCTGTCTGGGTGTGGCGACCTACTTTCCTCCAGCTGGCAAACATCTGACACACCTGAGACTGATCCTCCCATCAGCCCTCTGCAGTATTTAAACCCCGGCTCGTCACTCCATTTTCTGCCAGATAGTTCTGCCTGTTCGTGTGGTAGTATCCTCTCTGCCGTTGCTCGCATGTGTTTTGTGAAATTCTTGTGTAAATTTGCACCACTTTGTGCTTGTCATCTGTTTGCGTGCCGGTCACTTGCCTCGTTGCGTTCCACGCTCAGCTCCCTCGGCCTCTAAATCAACCACCCACCTTGTCTCACACTGTGCCCACCTCCTCTGGTCGGTAGTGTCAGTCGGACTACAACTTACACACCCCAGGGTTCCACTTCAGTTTCCATGCCAACCTCTGCAACATCACAGTCGGCCAGATCCGCTCCACTCGCAGCACCCCTACAGTTCTCTCTCCATCTCTCTGTCACCATTATCTAAAGACTACTGCAACACAGTGTTCTTAATAATTGCTATTGTCATGCCTGTTGTTCTGCTTTTGGGTCCAGGAAAAAACACGCATTAGACTTAACATTTGCATACTGGATGATTTTGTGGCATCACAACTGGGTTAAAGCCTTTCCTGAACATACACTAGGAAAAAAACTCTTTTTCAGCAGGCAGGAAATATCTAGCATACTGCAGGTAAACATTTTGAAACAAGGAGTATTTTTCTATTCACAGATTCTGGGCAGATGTCTCTTTTAATATAAGAGACAAATTAACATTTCATTAAAAAAACACACCATATCAGGAACAAATGATTATTCCAAAAATTCCTTGTCTCTTCAAGCATCTCTGAAAGGAATCTTTAAGCACAAAGAGTCAATGACATTTGATTAAACACTGTTAATAACTATTAAAAAGATAGGGAGATAAATTAAAGGTCATTACATTTCAGTGATTTTAACAACGATCTAGCTTGCCAGAGTTTAATAATATGTGTTTCTGGGGCTTGAACTATGTCAACCAAAACTGATATCTTTGCTGTATTTTAATGAATCTTTCCAAAAATGTAATGGCACCCATATAACCAATTTAGACTGATGTCTGAAAATGTAACTGGCTGAAGAGTCAGCCGTAGCAATTTAAAACCTCGGTATATCTGCATCATTCAGAGTACTTGTTAGTGCAGGGAATGGAACAGAAAAATAAGACATGAAAAGGGATTGTAGAGACATCGTTGGTTATGTGTGACAACTTCTAAGCAGAGGGCAGAATGAGTTTCCAGCATCCAAAATATAAATAATAATGATGACACCACATGCCAGGTAACTGCAGGACTGATTAAATGAATGCAACACGGTTCATTCTTGTCAACACAGATGTGGTCTTAAGATAATTAAGCTGCCAACGGGTTCGTGATGCTGAGCCATTAGTATATTATTTTGGCTACTCTTGCACAGGGATGAGACCTAAATGACTTCAGCAGCAGGCTGCGAGTCAACTCGCCCAAATTTGACAAGGAGTAAAGGCTCAAGTGATGCTGCATGTGGATACAAGCACAGATTTCTTGACCACAGTCACTTCTTTAGCACAACAGTTAAATGAAAGTGACACAAAAGAAAAACAAAGCAGAAATCTCTCTGACGGCAACAGTCAAGAAGTCAGCCTGACTGTCCCCCATGGCTCGGCTCACATGCTCGCTTATTTAGGCTAAGAAAACTTTTGTTCATTTTTCTGGGGTGAGGGACTGGTAAATTTATTCCAATAAATTCAGTTCATTTCTGTTTAATTCAATATTTAAGGTTGAGTCCTATACAAACCGGTTAAAGCAGCTGCTCTCATAGCAGTTTCCCCAGCAATAAGCAGATTATAGGCCTAATTTTATGTTCCTGTCATTTCCATTCAGTCACAGTGTGTGATCTTGGCAGAAGATCTATAAGAGGTCTATAGGAGTCATTTGCTATGATCAAGGGTGAGATCAGCCGGTGATCAATGGTTTGCTTCGATGCTAATACTTCACCCCAGCAGTCTGATTGCCACTTAAATGCGGAGAACCTGTGTGTCCCTTCTTCTTTGTGCTGCAAGTGCAAAAACAATTTGACTTTTTCATCTCGCATAAAGCAACCATATACAGAAATGTATGATGTGCTGCTGATGCCCATGAATTCATTTGGTATTTGCTGGCTGAACTAACGTATTGGTTCCTCTGTTGATAACATTAGGTGAGTATGTGCCAGAGCCGTATTGTGCAATGCATTGCAGGCCGTTTATTATACCTTGCAGACTTTCTTGCCTGATGCTGTGCCCAGACACTGTCGACTTGCTTTTGTTGCAGTATATGATGGAGCATATATATCCGTGCATTTTTTTTCTCACTAAAGGGCAGCTCCCACAGTGATAAGGTTGGTGAATAGGGTCATCAAGCCACAGCTTCAGTGCGTAACCCCTTGTCCCCAAAGGACAGCGTTAATGTGATGAAATGTTGACAGCTCACAGGTATGGAGTTACTTAATGTCAGACCTCATGCTTACCAATAAGACATGTATTCTTGAGCCTTATTCACCAAATGGCTGCACAGAGGAATCTTCATTCAGATAAGTTTTTCTTTTTTTTTTTAAATATATTTTCTTTTGTTATCCCTACTGATTTTTTACCTAATATATTCAGAGTAACTCAAAGCTGTATACTGTTTCCCACCTTTTTTTTTTCAATTGAGCATTATTACGTCAAGCTTCAGCCCTCATCACAGCTTTTGCAGTATTGTCACAATGTCACAATATTGTCACAATGTAAAATTAATTTCTCGAGGTCTGTTGGCATTATTTTTAATTAAATGCGCTGTTGCTGGGTAAAATAAATAAATAAAAAAATCCAATGATGCATCTCGACACTTTTCTCCAAACGTTGTTTTAATGTGTTGTGTTGACAAAACAGTATTGGCAATCACTACAACTGCTTTGTTCATTTATTTAAAAACAATCATTTCAAGCTGTGGTAAGTTAATGAAGAAGCGCTGATGACTTAATTTTCCTCTGTCTTTATTATTTGGTGAGTGCAGACATCCCATCTACTTTGCATGCCCAGAAAAATTAGACAAAGATGGTTTGTAGATCTATATCTCCTCCACTGGGTATTCCAAATCCTTTTTTAAACAATAATGCAGTTTAAATTCAGTTTATTCATTTTGAAACAGCTTAGCCTGTGTAGAGCTGCTGCGTGAAATCACAGTAACATGTTTGGTGAAATACATCATTTCAGGATGCATCTAAAATCAGTTTGATTCCTGAGGTACAATAACCATTCTAAATGATCATTTGTGTCATGTGCAGTACGTTTTTGAAATGTGTTTGCCTTTGTATTTAGCCTATCTTTAAGTTTGTTCTACAAGGTACTGACAAGAGTTTGAGCGAGCCCTTCATGGAAAAGTGATGAAAAGTGCCAAAACCCTAAAGGGAATTGATGTCCCCAGGTGCTGTATTTTGCTGACGGGCATAATATATGCTCTAAATCCAGGCTGTACTGAAAATGTAGTCTTCTGAAGCATCTTAAAGGCTGCATCTGTAACTTGAAGGAAAGACTTCTTGAAGATGTGCTAAAGAAAAAGGGTCCAAAGTGTAAAATGTTAAAGAAGAGAATGCAGATTAATGAAAAGACACGGTATTGCTGTATTTATGCATTGTAGATTGTCTGAATTTCAGGTTTGTACGCATGTGGAATGTTCACAATGGTTTGAACAGTTTTGTTTCCTTAATTTCGTCAGCTGAGGTTAACATACTGAATAATTGTTGTATGTATATGTTGTCAATAAAACTAAAAACAGCATCAAGTTAGCAAGAAAGTAAACAAAGTGTCTGAAGTACAGACAACCTTCATCATAGCTGTATTTTTAAAATTTTGATCTGACTCCTCTTAGATTTATGTATAAAAAGACACTCCATTTTAACTTTTCTGGGGTGTTGGTTTTGTTCTGTGCCAGAAAAAAAAGTGATTTCAGGGGAATTTAACTCTTCAAGCAATGCATGCTGGGAAGCAGTAAATGCAAATTCCTAAACAACAGCATTTTTAAAAACATCAGTAAAGTGTGAGCATGTGTCCCTTGGATGTTTAGTCGGTTGAACTCACAGTCTTAAAAGTGATAATTAAACAATTTAAACTTAAAATGGATAAAACACATCTTATTACACAGAGTCATGAGATCTTACACTAAAAAGGATGAAATAAACACAGAGTGAAAATTGGGTTTCTTGCATTTTCCAAGAAGAGCACAAGTCAACTGAACACAATTCAACTGAATTTCCTCACTTTGTGATGAATCACACATTAAAGTCTCATTCAGGTCATAGATTTAACCCCTAAAAAAACAGCTCCGTGCATCAAAGTAAGATATTTACAAGATTTTTCCATGAAAATAATTCCTTCTTGCTCTAAAATATGCAGATTTACCAAGGCCCCCCAGCTCAAGTTCAAACACGGTTAAACTACTCTACAGCACAAAGTGGAGTAATTCAACTATACATGTGTAACTCGGAAACCAATCCTGAACGATAGTGATACAGAATGCTAAACCCTACAAACTGACAGAATTGGTTCTTTATGCTTGTTATGTATAAAACCATGGCAGCCTGGAACCCTTTAAGATTCTAACTGTTACTGAAGCTTAAATTGCTATTTGTGCCAAAGAACACAAATTGCAGATTTTCCAGTTCAGTAATACAATCCTTGCTTACTTTGTCCATGAAGCTGTTCTAACAGTGCATTTTGTAGAATCTATATATGTCTTTATTCATCAGCTGCTGTGCCTTGAAGATGTTGAAACCTTTAGTTGTAGTTAATGTCCCATGTTGCCCCGTTTGCCCTTTTACAAAAGTTGAATAAAGTCTGGTTATGAATATCATCTCTGATGTCATTAGCATATGATCCCATTTTGCCATAAACCTAATCCTGCTGCAGTGTCAGACTTCATGTGTACAGTGAGCAAATTTTTCCTTCCTCCACTTCAAACTTTTAAATATCTCAACCGTATTAAAATGTAAAGATCTGATAAAAAATGCTCACTGTGTGTTTTAGTCACTTAGACCTCATGAAAAATTTCCTAGAGTGCAATGAAGCGACCAAATGAGGTGAGTGGATGACTTCTTCCAGGCCTGGCCACAGCTCTCACATTAGACAGCCCATCAACAGGCACATTTTCACAGGGGGGGAAACACTAATGGTGTGATTAGGCTGGAGGTGAATCTCAAGGCCTTAGACGGCAGTTTACATCTTGGCATCCAAGGATCATACAAAATGTATTACAGTGTCCAGCTTAGTAATACGCTTGGCTTTTTTTAATAAATATACTGGTGGCAAGTTATCATTTAACGAAAAAAACAACAAATGGCTGAAATTATATTTAAAACAACAGTAGAATCTCTGGGAAATCTACAAGACGGGATGAACTTTGAAAGTCGAAAGAAGGCAAATCGTTTAATCATTCACAATCTGGGCTGCAATGCAAACCACAGACAGAAGGACGGATAATGTGGAGTCCATCCATCTGGGTTCAAAGATCCTCTTCAGCTGTAACAGTAATTTCACAATTTGTGCTTGATGTCGTGAAAGTAGAATGAGAAGATTAATAATAGCAATAATAGCTGCTCAGTAAAATGATCTTGTCTTAGCTTTCACTATTACCAGAGAATGTACAGTAATATAATTTTTATTGAACTGATTCAGCGATTTCAGTAACACACCAGGTAAGCTTTATTAGAGAATATTGCTGAGTATGTCCTCATTACCAAGCCAACAGACTGTACTGTTTCTTGGTGAACTCCCTGCCCTCTATCAATTTCAGTCAATTTTAGTCCGTCACGTCCAGGTTGATTCAATTTAAATCCTTACAGAATCTGGCAGAAATTCCATATGCTTCCCACAACAGATATACTGTATCGTTTTCATTGTACACAGTAGTGATGGAAAGATTAGCCTTTTAAATGTGTCATCAATCAGTACAATATGAAACAACAGCCATATTTTTTATATAATTATCATTAAGATATTTACAAATCAAAAACAAAATCTTTCTTATTTCATCCAAAATCTGGTGATTTTCTGCTTTTGTGTTTTTGATTGTATAGTAATATCTTTTGATTTTGGTTAATTTATTACTTACAAAAATAAATTGGCAGATTACTCTGAAAATAAACACAAATTCTGGCTGTAAAGCGGAAATAATGGCATATGACACTTGGTCACCATTAGTGCAGTTTCATTTTAATTTCAATTCTAATATGTTTGGATGCTTATCTGGGATGCAATAAGATTCTTCTGTAGTCATGGGGAAGTAATTAAAAATCATCACACTTGACCTGGTAATTCTAATGCGAGTTCTGGTGCTGCTGTCCAGTTCCAAGGTCAAAACTTGTCTCCTCCTGCATGAAAAATTCAGAAAAACAAACCGCTTGAGGATATATTCACTGTGAGTCATGATACAGTCCTACAGTCCTTGTGTCCTAAATTGTTGAGCGATAAAAGTGTGTTTCAAGATCTAAGGGAATCTTTTATTCCTAATCCGTGCTGATCTAGATCTTCCTCTTTTATTTTGCAGGCATCACTATTTCCATGTGGGAAAGGAAGGTAAGTTTCCCATTATTTGAGAATTCATGGTGCAGTGCAAAAGCTGTCGACAGCACTTTCATACAATAATAGCTGTGAGGAAAAGAAGAAATGGATGTAAGGTGCCACACATGCCTTTGTCCATTGTACTCACTTTTCACTCCCCCACAGGCCCCTCAACAGTCTCTGGCATGTGGCACACAAAATCCTGGCTGGAAACAGAGACTAACTGGAGAAGAGCACTTTGATGAGAATCCAAGTATTCCTAGAGAGGAATCACTTCTTCTTGAATATTGTTTTCTAAACATCTCACATCACATTGAAATGTAATGTGTGATACTGCCTTTTGAGATGAAACTGTGTAAAAAACATGTGTGTCAAAGTATCAGCTATACAACCATCTTTCAGATATGCATACTGCAGCAGCGGGTTTAAATAAAAATCAGCTTGTGCTAAGAAGTGAAGCTGCTTCGGCAAGAGCAACTCTGGTCAGGAATCCAATAGAGGACTGACCTCACTGCTGTCATCCACCATAGCTGAAATGCCCCAAAGCAGGGCATTAAACAAGGCATGGAGAAACTGAAGTAGTAGATCTGCTCTAAGGCCAACAAGACAAGGCTGTAGCATTTGTACATGGTGGCTGCCAGCTGTGAATGTGGGTACACATAGCCCATAACTTCCCCCCAAAGCTACTGCTGTAAATAGTGATGTATTTTTAGCAAGCATGCCTTGTTAAATCAGGACTAAAAAATCTAGTTTATTGAACACTGCCTCTGCAGTGACAGTGGAGTCAGTAAAGTTCTACAGTATTTTAAAGGTGGATGTCTCTCTGCACCCCAGGCACTATATTTTTCTGTGCATGTAAGCCATAGGCACAAGTTTAGTCAGCAGTCTTGTAAATTTTGCATAATAGAGAGTGTCACCATCCCAACATCTTGTGCTCAGCAGGAAGTAACTTGGCTCCCTGGTGCTGGTCTTGTTTAGTTTCTATGCTGGCATGCAGTATAATGAATGATATGCTTGTAGTTTTTCCTTGTGAGCCAGTATAAATGGCAAGCATATATTTGTGCAGTGGAATACTTCTAGTGAGACTGTGTGGGAGGATGAGACGGAGTGGAAGGGGAGAAGGGGTAATTGTTTGAGAGCTTGTTATATCATCACTGAGTAATAATTGGTGTAATTAGGGAGAATGTACATCTATCTCTTTCAGATCGGCTCATGGAAGAAGGGATAAATTTGACAATAGGGCAAACAGATTGTTTTGTTGCAAAGATTATTTAGAGTTTAAAATCATATCAGATGTGGGGCAAATCTCCTCTGTATTCAAGCAGTCGGCGATAAGAGTCTCTGGCGATCCATAATGTTTGTCTGCAGTAATTAACTCGAGGTGAAGATTATGGGAGATTTCTTCTCTAGTGTGTGCACATCATGCAGAATTCATATTCTGACCTAAGCCCGAAACAATGAGCCTCATTTATAGCTTGTGTTCCAGCTGATGGAGAATGGGTCTGACAGCGATCAAAACTGCACACTAATCTTACCCAGCTGGCATTTGTCATTGATACGTATTTATGGCAACTGCAGCGTGCATTTTAATGCAGTTTTACACTATAAGCAGGGGGACAAAGGAGAAAGATTGGCATTGTTACTGCAACAACCAGGTTGACAGAAGAGGTCCATAATACTGACTGCCAATATCCAGGTAATCATACTATGTCAATGTGTCAAGACTGTCGCCGCTTCATTTAGAAATATGCTGGTATGTTGGCTCACCTATAATTGTCATTGCCCTGACTTACACGCATGCAAAAGTTCACAGGTAAGTGCCTTTTAGCTTTTTTACGCCTATAAATCTCAAGAAGATGAGCATGTAAACAACATACCAAACACAAGAAAGTGCATCTGTACATAAAAATGTCCATTTGTTATTACACTATAATTCAGAAACGCATCTAAACTGTAACATGCAACCCTAACTTGAAATTTTCTGCAGTAGAAATTGCTGTAAAAGTACAAAAGCAGCAAAGAAAGAAAGCAAGAAAGAAAGAAAGAAAGAAAGAAAATAATTCACATGAGGGCCAATAAAAGGGTGAGACCTTTAACTAAGCAGATAATTAACCTATTCACACTATTGTTCACAGGAGTTTTGAAGCTACTAATCTCAGTTGTTTTTATTCATTTTTTATGGACATTGTTATTACATTATTGATCAAGCTAAATATCAAAATAAAAAATCTAACAATCCAAATAAATAACACAGATAAGTGAACTGAGTTCTGAGAATGATCTAAAACCCCCAATAAATGCAACTGAAATTTTCTTAAATCATTATGTAAATAGTCCAGAATTAATGTCAATGCGAACAAATGTTAATACAGATTTTTGTAGGGGTCATCTACAGCACATCCCCAGCTATCTGCAGAAGAGAATCTCTTTAATTTGCCTCTTTTCTCATCTTCCTTATGTGTTCAGGGTTTTGGGGAGTTGTCCCTGTCTTCCCAGAAAGCATGGGCTGGGTGGGTAATTGTTGCTGATGTGGGTCTGGAGGCCCCAGGGAGACATTGTATGTGATATTGCACTATACAAATAATCTGGACTTGTCAAAAAGCTTCTGATGTTAACTGTGCAGGGCAGGGAGAGACGCATTCAGTGCTGGAATGCCGTGATGCTGCTGGCCTTGCATGAACAGCATTTGGATTTAAATGCGGAGAGCCAAGTCCTTTTATGATTACACATTAGCAGCTTCGAGAACAATTGTAGCTTGTATGTGCCTCTTTCCAGTTAATCCATTATACATCCATCACCCATCTTACAGAAGCCACCTCTTGTGCTCTCTGTGCGCTGCCCAAGCCAGCGAAAGGGTTTGACTGTAGAAGCTCCTGCTATTAACAGAATTAACTCCAGCCAGGAGCACAGCTCAGGGAGAACACACCAATTCCATTATCTCAGCTGGACGGAAGCCATTCTCTCTCTGCCACTCTGCAGCCAAAGTGCTCCAAGCATGGAGTCCACCAAACCCATTGTACAGAGACACAACATGCACGACTCTCGAATGCACTCTATCAAAGCTTTTCTGCTTGAAATATTCATCTAGCTGGAAAACCACATTTGAATCTTTCTGAGTAAAAAAAATAATAAAAAGGTACACATATTTAATTCGTTTTTCCTTTTACCCAGTGAGTAAAGTGAACCACACTGAACCCAGTAATATTTGGTCCACTTTAGTTTACATCAATACCCTTTCCTAGGACATTCTGAAAACATTTTTTCTTCCTCAGCTGTCCTGACTGCTGAATAAACATGAAAGGAAGCCTACATAGACGGTAGCTGAAGAAGTCAGATTAAAGAAAACAGGATGACTGTGCTAAATAATGGAGGGCACTTTACCTTATAACTCAGGAATAAAGCAATAAAGGGATGCTAATCAGAGCACACAGTAATATGTTAGGCTAATAATAATGAGAATATGATGATAATTGTAGATTTCATTTTTGTAATAGGGTGATAATGGGCCCAAAAATATGAGGGTAATAACAGAGAAAGCTAATATTAGAAAGAACATCAGGTAGACCGTAACAATAGCCTGTAATAGTGAAATGAGCTAATAATCATGTCAAATTAGAGTTTGAGAGTTGTGCACTGGATATTACCCTAAGAAAAAATGTTTGGCTACCTCCCTGGCACACAAAAACCTAATTTACACTTTGCCGCTCGACTGTTCCTGTGCCTAGCCCAGTGAGCAGCTCATACTGCTGATAATGTGTTTTCTGTTGTTCAGAAAGTGTGAAATGTCTCAGTCCAGAACAGACAAAAATGACTGGAATTATCCTTAAAACATTTTCCACACATATTATTATATACTCAATATATTTAAGATACATTGCATTCCATAGGAATCAGTGCTGATGTTTATTTGTATTTATTAATTTTTTTGTTGTGTGATATTAGACTATATTAACTATATATGAATGCTGTTGAAGAAGAGCCGGTCTTTGAACTCGAGTACTTGTCCTATGTGTGCACGAGAATTACACTGAGATTGCTTATGTATTGAATTGGCACTGTGTAAATAATATTGAACTGAAATGAGGGGGCAGGGATCATTTGTGCTTAGCCAATAGATATTAAAGACTCTGAAGAGGGTAATTATTCTGATTACTACTTGCAAAAGGTAATTCCTAATGAGGATGTTCATACTTGACTGAGTTAAGGTCTTCTGACGGCGTCTCTCTTGGAGGTGGTTGGGTTTATATAATTGTACAAAGCAATTCTAAGACAGACTGGAGGAGCGTTTTAATTCAGAGAAGAAGAAACATAAATCTTCAAGCATGTATTTTTTATGACTGGGTGAAAGAAAAAAAGCTGCTAACTCAACCTGCCAGCACATTTATTTTATGATGAGAAGAAAAAAAAATCTGTCCAGCTGTTTGTGAAGGCTCTTCCATTAAAAAAAAGAAGAAGAAGAATTAATGGAATTCATGTATTTTGCCTCCACACTGTGTGTGTCCTTAAAGGGAAGGGACACACTGCCAAAAATAATCCTCAAGACAGTGAAAGCCGGCTGTGAGAGCCTATAAACTGTTACATAAAGACACAAAACAAAATCAGCAGGTGTGCATGGAAGAGTGCGTGTGAAGTATCTGATCTGATATGAGTTCTGATAGTTGTTGACCATAAAGTGAACCTTTAACTAACAGGAGGTAGTGAGTATTGAGGAATGTCTTTTCGGCTCCAGAAATCCTATGTTATGTTGACCTTGGAGTCCACTGTTAACCTATTGCTGATTTGTAATCCTTAGGAATGCACAGAAGGGGAGTCTTGTCTGAGGAGTTATCATTCTTTAGTGGGGATGTAAACCAGATGCTGTAATTCTATACGTTTTCAGAAGGTATAAAAACTGACCGTTGGTCTTTGTTCGAGGAGGATCATTGGGCGACATCCTTCCAGACAACTTCTGTCTGTATGATACTGTTCTTTCTTTTAATAAAGTTCTTATTAAGAAAGTCAGTGTCAACGGGCGTTTCTTCTCCACCTGCACATCACGGACATCAGAGAAACAACGACACGTGCAAGACGCTTTGATTCATCTGGTCTACATTTTATATTAATGACAATTGAAACTGTGTCAATAAGCAGTTCTGTCCTTGATCCAGTCGTGTAAGAAAGCTTAAATTCCAAACAGAAAACCTACAATGATGCTGTTGTCACAGTTTGCATCTCAGTTGTTCATTCTGTTCTCGTAGATTTTTTTCCATTCACTTCCTCTCTTGTCACTTCAGACCAGATCTGCCCCACTTTTCCGCCAGTTGCATCACCTGATCTTCCCTGCCTCCCTACTCACCTGCTTTCACTTCCCTCAGTAGCCCCCTCAGTATATTTTATGTCAGGTTCACTTTGTGTACTTTGCCAGAACTTTCCGGCATGTCATAGCCTGTTTTGTTTTTTTGCTAGTTTTTTTTCCCACCTCTGGCTGTAAACCTGGATCTAGATTTTTGTCTGACCCGTTTTGCCTTATCTTCCTGTCTTGTAAGCGAACTCAAACCAGTACAGCCAGTTTACTTTTTACCTGGCTGTCTCTCTGTTGTGCATTTGGGTCTATTTTTTTTTGTGAGCCGTTACACTATCTGACAGATAGTGGTGGGGTGCGTGCAGCTAAAGTTGAAAGTGCACATTTATGGCTTTAAATTGACAATGTACAGATGGGTGACGAATTAAAGGAAAACACTGAACCATTGACCTCTACAGTGAGAGGATCCAGTGGCTTTGTTATGCTTTGGGAGGCATTTATCTGGCATAGCTTGGGTCCACTTGTCCCCTTAGAGGAAAGGGTCACTGTAAATCAAAACAAAGTTGTTCTGAGTGATCACCTCAGATACATTTCTCTCCTGGCGGAAACAGTCTCTTCCAGTATGACAAAGTCCCCATCCATTGGGCACAAGGAGAAGAAGGAATGGTTCAATGAGTATAAAAATGATATGAATAATATGCTGTGGCCTGTGCAGTGACTAGATCTTAACCAATTTAATCACCTATGGTAAGTGAGCAAATACCTTTGGTAAGAATAGTGTTCATGATCCAAGTTCCACAGACTTGAAGAATTAATGCCAAGGAACTCTGAAGCTGTTCAGCTGGCATATGGCAGTCCAACATTATACTAAGACACTTTACTTTGGTTTTTCCTTTAATTTGTCACCCATCTGTATTTATTTTTCTGTATTTTCTTTTCTCATTTTAGCTTATTATTCCAAGTTACTGAACAGTTGGTGCTAGACAAGAAAATAAAATATATCGGTTAATTGCCTGCCATTGCCCATGCCAGTGAAGTTCAGATAAATAGCAAAGTTTTCATATATTGAAAAATGAGATGTTTTACCACAGTTGAATGCAAGTGTGCACTGCAAGCCATGTGTGTATGTGTGTGTGTGTATATATATATATATATATATATATATACTGATTTTCAAAAGGCTGTATTTGCACTCATCTTTGTAGGGTGATTTCAGCCATCTGATCAGAAAAGTTTATGCTACGAGGCAGCATTTGTGGATATTGTCTAAACATGAATATTTCTGTTGCAT
Organism: Amphiprion ocellaris; assembly: GCF_022539595.1. Lineage (NCBI taxonomy): Eukaryota > Metazoa > Chordata > Actinopteri > Pomacentridae > Amphiprion > Amphiprion ocellaris. The sequence goes on along the minus strand of NC_072779.1, from coordinate 17,703,049 downwards.
GCCTCTGGCTGTTTTTGTATTGGGGATGCTTTATCATTTCTTTGTCGTTTTGCATTCTGCATTTTATGAATATCCTTGAATGGAAATGTCACATTTAAAAGTAAAGTAGACTCTGAGTGCAGATAATAAGAAAGTTTATGGACTCTAAGTTGCAGTGTTTTACCTGTGTTTTGCCTTTGTGGCTGCTAATGGAACCCACCACCCGCCCACCTTTAAAGGCAAGCCATTTGTCAGCCAAATAGCTTACTTTTGCACTATATATAAGCAGCCCATTGTGTCCTTGTAGGCATGTAGGAGACCATTAGCATATGTTAATAAGTAATGTTAATGTTCAATTTTAATGTTTGAATTTATAACAAATACAGACGTGTTTGCCTGTGCTCCTGGCTGTTGTTAAAACAGGATCAGATAGACTTTGAAAGAATCATAGAGCCTGCGGGCAAGGCAGGTAGGAGGCAAAAAAGACCAGGTGAGAAATAGGAATCTGGGCTATAATAAAGTATTACCACATAGAGCATGCCATTAGTATTTGAGGATTGTTTTACACAAATTTGCCTCCTGGCAATGCATGTTTGTGTAGTTGTCTGCTCCAACATTAGCCATTTTCAGGAAATAAAAAATAAATAAATAAAGTCCTCATGGTGCTCAGTGATAAAGCTGGGGGAACGCTGAGAAAAAGCTCAGTGTTACTGCTGCACTGTGACTTGTTTACAATATCCAGCCATAATACACAAATTTATTACCATTTGTTTGACACATAGCAACTGTTGTTCTTTTCGACACGGAGAGGAAAATAAGCATTCTGGAGCATTCTGTGAAACCCTCCCCCCACTCCTTTCCCCTTCCTCCCTATTCTTTCTACGCAGAAAAACAGAACAAATTTATGTCTTAGTGTTTTTCAATGCAGGCATCAAAGAGAGAAGCAGACACGAGAGCCAGGCAACAAGAGGAGAGAACAGCTAAGACTGCACACTGCGAACTGCATTGTTATTTCATACAGCACACTCCTGTGACATTTTCTGCAACATACATGGGTAATTCATAGCAAGTGCAAGATCAAAACAATAAAAATAAATTGTCTGAGAATCATATTGAGGTTGTCAATACAGGGATCCCAGGAGAGGCAGTGGAAGACACAGAGAGAGAAAAAAGGAAAGCATTACAGAGAAACTAAGTGACCAGGTAGCTCATACTGTCAAATAGAGCATGTCATTGGTGTTTCAACACTATTTTCTGTAACTACCTCCCCCAGGAAATCCATTCTGAATCACAGAAAATGTTGTTAGTGATGCAGACAGATGAAAAAATGCATTAGAAATAAATTATATGGAAGTGTATGTACGTATCCACAATGGACTTAAGACGAACCTTAAACATCATATTAAATATACTAAATGTCAAATATTTTCCAATAGGCATGCATTTGATTTATATGAGATTTAAAGTCTTGAGTCTATTTGAACCATTTTAACTGACATTGATGTACAATTAATGAACAGAAATTTTGACAATGTTTGCAAATCTTTGATGAGGTGCACCTTGCGAAATCCAAAAGTCTAGTAGCACTTCTGTTCTAATCAAAACCTTATTTATCATGTGTCAGATCTACAGAATTTCACGTTCAAGGATTCAAAAAGCAAAATGAGTCACTGAAACCTTCCTTGTGTGAAGTGTGATGCAGAGATTTAACAGGCAAAATAACAAGATGTACTCATCTCTATCTCACTGGCATATGTGGTAGTTTCTCTTTAATTTTATAATAATGGTCTGAAGAAATTGGACACCAGTCGACTGAATGCACCCACTTTGCTTTGAGCGCTGATTGATAGCGATGATCAAAGTTGTTTTTCCTTTGAAACCTCGGTGACTGGAATTAGAGTGGGAAGCATATTCTTTTAATTCTTGCAAGCAGTCCAGCTGCGGTGAATACACTCAGGACCGGTTCATTTGATTCATGATTAATTCCTGCGAATGGGGCTGCTCAACCGCATGTTTTGGAATGCAGCCAGCCAGAATTGAAGTAATTCCCAAAGGTAAGGCCGAAAATAATTGTGTTTGCCCTCAACACTTGTTTTGTGTTGGCAAACTTGTCGGGAAGCTTAGATCTGTATTGAGCAGGATATAGCGCAATCACCGGACATTGATCTATTGGCAGTTTGAGCTAAGTTGAGCTGAGCCATCCCTGGTATGAATGCCTACTGCTGGCGTAAAGAGTCACGTGGACACCACATACCTCAATCAAGTCACATACTCTGAAATAGCACATATATTTAGCATAGCACACAGAATATGCATTTATGCCTACGTCCGAACATGAAAAATGAGCAATACAGAACACGTGTGAGGTAATTTAATACCTTTAAAAAATACTCAGGCAAAATTCATTCAAAACTTAATCACTCAGACACTCATGATTTTGATTAAAGCAGAAGGGATTATGAGTTTTTTGGCGGTGTGTTCTGGCAAAACACTTATGTGCACGATGAGGGCATAATATTTGAAGGTAAAAATTTGAAACCTTGTAAACATGATAGCTTAAAATCCACTGGTTTGACTTGATAAAAAAAGGAGGGGTGAGCCAGTGAATTATTTAGATGTTTTTTTATTATTTTATTTTCCATCTCATGGAGCTATCTGCTCTCATTGTACTATGCTTTTGTAAGACAGTTTCTTACACATGTTGACACATTCCCACACATCTTTACCCGAGCCCTATCGCACATAAGCCACACTCCTGCAGTCCTTCTGTTAACATATTCTAATTTTGTGCTCTCTCATCCATATCTTAATCCTCTACATTAAACAGACACAACTTTCATGCCTGTGCCCTATATGATTTTATGTTTCTGTAAGTCATAATTATAGTCTATGTTGTGTTTTTTTAAATGCAAAATCGCCATTGCACTTTGATATAAAAAGATCACAGTGCGTGCTCAATGTAAAATACCACCATATTACAGTGCATTACCCCAAACTGTCATGTGTGGTGTGAAACACTGGCCTGGTCAGATAATAATGACTCTTCCTGCTGGTCTGGCATTTGAGTATCCAACGGTTCTGCTCAATTTTAGCATTAATTTGCAGAATGTGTATTTACTCCTCTGGTTAAAGGAGTCAAATTTGTTTTAAAAAAAAAGAAGAAGCATAATTAAAGTAAAAAATGGCTTGAACTTGTACTGGAAAACAGAAAAAATGAAAACAAGTTGAAAAACCTTTGGTTAATAGTCTTATCTAGCATGAACTACCAATACCTTTTATTTGATGGTACAATCAATATGAGCAAACTGTGTCCAGGTCATGGGCCTCGTCAACACAGACCAGCTTTAAGTAGTAAGAAAGAGCAATAAAAGAGAGAGGAGTACACAGCATTAATAGGAAAAATGCTTCTATGACCTCTCAATTATACTCCTCCCTTTCTAATAGAGTTGCACTAGTTAGACACATTGTACACGATGCCATTTAGATGAATGTTCAATAATGCTTGAGTTTACATTCACTAGAAAGTAGCTCTGCCTTAATGACCACATTCTCAGCCCACTTTTAAATTAGAGAGTGGACATAGCGTACGATTGTCATCACCATACTACTGATTTCATTTGAATTAGTTTAAAATTACTCTCAGGCTTGAGAATTCTAGTGGAAGAGAGGTTGGAGCACAACATTATGTGGACTCTCTTTTACCGTCTGTCTCCATTCTATAAAACTTTCCAATAAAGGCAGAATGTAAGGCTGCCGAGTTCAAGTTATAATGTGAAATAAATGTTAAGGGCAGTAGCTGAAATCCTTTATGTACTGCTTGGCGTATCACATATGAGAAATGTGCACCCTCGTTTATTACACACTGTATTATACTGGAGATCTTTTATTATTATTACATATGGAGCATTCAGCAGTGCGTCAGGTTTGTTGTGGCCTCTGATTGTGTGCTGCACTACAAAGAGACCAGACTCATTAAAAGCCGGGTAATTAAATGTGCATTCCAAGCAAGTCATATGTGATAGATCATAATACACCCCAGCAAGTACAAGTTTAAATGGTGCAAATAAGTGTTACCCTCATTTCCATAATTTTTACAGATTGCCTTGTCCTTTGTATTCAGTATTTAAGAGTTATTCCCTCTCCATAGACACATTGGGGTACATTCCTGCTCTCTGAATCTCTGCCTGAGATTGGAAGCTGCTGTGCACAGTTTTTAGGGTGTATCTTCAGTGTATACAAGCTTTATAAATGAGCCCTCAGAGATCCAGGTCCTTGATCTGTGATGTCACATTGATGTACAGCCTGGAGCTGTTCTTCTACTTCAATGGATGGAAAACTGACTGGGTGGATTTTTTAACCATTATTTATCCAGTGGAACCAGGATAAGCACACATGCTACTGTTCGGCACTGATTGTACTTGATTCCCACAGCTGTCTAGCACAGCTGAGGCATAGCTCTATTGATCAGCCAACTTCTGCATTTCACTGCTGTATTATTTTGAAGACACAATTTGTGATTCAAATGTTAGCAGATGGATTGACCCACTACCAAATGTCAAAACCGCAGAACCTGACATCTCTGTCAAAATGAACGACAAGTCTTTTAATCCTGATGCTGGACCACGATTGTTATTTCCTGATAGTCTATAGTGAGTATTAGGACTGTTTGTAGCAGCAGTAGTGTAAACACTTCAGAAAAAGAGTTAATATCAATATTTTATGGACTAATCAAACACCCTAATTACAATCAGGTTGTGAAAATACCTGCAATTTATATGGTTGCAAAACTGAGACAACTGCAGCCGTTGAAGCCTGAATTTTTACACTATTTCTCCAAATTAGAACTTCTCTTCAGCAGTATATTTGTGAAATCTGTTCCAACCAGTAAGGCTACCCTAAAACATCAAAACATTGCTCTGGTTATGTCACTGTTTCCTTTTCTGTCCTTTTCTGAATCAATTATGTATCAGTGCGGTCTTACAGATTGGGGCTAAAACAAACTCTCTTCTGTCATTTTTTGACTTCACAGGAGGAGACAGTGGTGAGCCTTCACTAATGCTTAACAAAGTGTCCAAGGGCAAAGGGACAGCATCGCAAAATTCACAGGTGCTCCCTTTGGAACACCCAAATTCCAATTCGGCCAGATTGAGGGTGTTTAATAGACTCCTGGAATCCAATAAGGCTCTGCCGATTTACCTATAAAAGCTAAAAATTATCTATCTGGAAAGAAAAGAGAAATATGCAAGTTAAATGTCACAGAACGATTTCTGCTCTTATGCCGACCAAAAGGTTAAAGGCTTTTCATCCATGAGGAAAAATGCTCTCCCCATGCATTTATTTATACTCTAGCTGTTATGGCTTTTTCAAGTGTCCCTACAGGGCTGTCTGCACTTCCAGCACTTCTCCACTCTGACGCACTTCCCCTGGTGGGGCTTGACTGCACTGGTGAGCATGTAAAGCTCGTCTCAGAGCACTCTTCCATCTGCCTGGGGAACGACACCCTCAGAAAACACCTACATGAAAATGCAATTAAAAGCTTCTTTCTCTGAATAGTACAGCCTGTTTTAGGGGACAGTGGAAGGAAATGTCGTGTGAGAGCAACATGGTGCGGGATGGACGGAGAATGAGGGACTGAGGTGGGGAGGAGTATGCCATCTGCATTTTCCATCTACAGCACTCATCTTACATTCATCATTTCAGCACTCAGTCTTAATTTTACCGTTTTTATCTGATGAGCACACTCACAACTGTGCACACCCTACCTATTTATAGCAGGACTAAAGAGAGCTGGCACTCTACTACATCCACCAGTATGATATTAACAGTACTTAGTCATTGCAATGTGTTTTGTTTTTATAAAAACTGATGAAAATATTACAACTTGCTGTTTGAAATACTTGAATCTGTATTTTGAGTCATCGAAATGCTGTAGAGATTTTTTCTTTTTTCTTTTAAGCCCTACCTTTGAAAACCTGCCGTGAGAGCAGAGTGGCAACGGAAAGCAGAGTATGTGAGCCAAATATTTAATTGCACAAACATTTTTGTTAAGGATTAGCCTCTCTCTTAAGAATTCTTGGAAGGACGTTTCAACCATGTGCATTTCAGCCTGGGCTGTAGTTATGTATTTCAAGCAATATCCAACTTTCCCCCCAGAGTGCCTGGCTATAATAAAGCAGACACTTACAGAACACACACATTAATCCCCATTTTAATAACCCGACCGATCAAAAGACCTCGAAGCTATCGCCCTGTAACCTTTGTAAGAAAAGACAATAATTAAGTTGCTTCCCATCATTATTATGTCCACTGTGGCCTTCTTTCATGTAATCCGGCAAATTTGTCGCAAACTGGCTCAAAGAATATAACTAGAAGGGAGTTCAGGAAAAGGTTATACTTAAAGCAAATGAAGAAAGGATGCGGAAATCTGCAATGATGTGGAGGTGTGGGAGACTCAAAGGCAAAATAAGGTGATACAGGGTGAGCCCATGTGCCAGCTTTTATTAACTTTAACACCCAGGTGAACAAAATCAGCTGACAACCCTCCCATGCCCCTCAGTTTCCTGTTTAGTTTGTCGAGGACAGCATCCGAGGCGAGAGGAGAGGCAGGAGCATTGCAGAAAGGCCTGGATCAACAAGGGAGCAATTACAACAGTTTTCATTCGCATTTATGTATCTTTGTAATAATGTGTGGAGATGTGAAATACCTTTTGTGGCAAATGGAACACCTGCACATACAGTATAGCACTGAGTGTGAAATGCTTCAGGTGAAATCATCTCTTGAGAAGAGTTCTGCAGTTTGCGTCAGTCTTTTTGAGTTCAGACAACTTCTGATAAAATTATGTTCAACTGATGAACTGTACTGAGTTAATAGGATTAGCTTTTCCTTTTCAAATATAATTTTAATTACAGCTTAATGACTGGTCAACTCAAGTCTTTAAGCTGATTTCTCATAAAAATTAAGTTGTTTCAACTAATATTTCTTTCAAATGAATTGCATGTTATGTACTTAACAAGAAAAGCACTCAGAGAGCACAGTACTCCGGCAAGCCTGCTCAGTCATTGCATCATTTCCGATGGCTGAAATCTTGACAAAAATTTTGTGGCAGAAATCACGGCACCATAGAAAGTGGCTATTTAATATAGATGTACCCACAAACAAAATGATCTTGTGCTGAGCACAGGCATGCATTATGCATGTTTACGTTACGTACAGATACCGAATCACGAGACCTAAATATGTAGTGAGACATTGGAAATATCTCCACAATTTAATCAGTTGTTCCTTGTATGATTGTCGACAGATAAGTCCAGGTAAGTCGATTTTTAGTTGGATTGAAATTATGTGATCGTCAGCTGAGGTAATGTTCACTTGTCATAACTAGTGACGCCGTGCCGCTATCTCGCAATGATACAGAAACCTTTAACAAATCCGTGCATCCAGATTATAAGTCACATCACTGCCAAAATGTAATCAGTTGCTCCTTGTGTAATTTCTGACCTTCCCTGAAAATTTCATCCAAATCCATTAGTCTGTTTGTGAGTAATGTTGGAAACGGACAGACATACAGACATATGCTGATCGTCACATAACTCCTAATATGTTTATTTTTCACCTCAAAATGGATTTTGAACATCTTAATTGAAAAAGAAGAATATTACACAGAACAGCAACAGAAGAATTTCAACATCCATTTTGTAGACATTTTTTTTCCACTCTTTTCCTCCAGCTGTTGCTACTCTCCGTCCCTCCAAATTTGTGTTCCTCATCACCTCTTGTATGATATTATCAGCGACAAACAGCTTGGGGTAGTAATACAAATATTACAATTCTTTTAAAAGTATAAAAGGTAACTTAAAAATTTAAATTGAATGATATCAAAAACATGTTTTTGAGGAATACCTGGAATATGAAATGATAACTTTTCATTACAAAGATATTGCAAAGTAACAACTTCACCAGGTCATTTTTGACCCGCTTATGCATCTAAGGCAGGGGTGTCCAACTCATTTTAGTTCAGGGGCCACATGCAGCCCAATTTGATCTCAAGTGGGCTGCACCAGTAAAGTCAGAGCATAATAACCTATAAATAATGATAACTCCAATTTTTTCCTTTGTTTTAGTGGAAAAAAGTACATTCTGAAAATGTTTACATTAAAGAATTATCTTTTTACAAAACATCATGAACAACTTGAAATTTCTTAAGAAAAATAAGTTCAATTTCAAAAACATTATGCCTCGGTTTATCATTTGTGCATTACAACTTCCAGATCACAGAGTATCTACAAACACACAAAACATTCAGTCTCAGGTATCTGGAACTGAACAATATAGTATTTTACTTTATGATTGAAATGACAAAAGTCAGACAAAAAAAGACAAAAAACAACAAAAGCAAGACAAAAATATAGCAAAAATCATACACAAAATGCACAAACAACACAAGCCAGACAAAAAAAGACACAAAACGACAAAAATAAGACAAAAACAACGAATAAAGCGAAACACAAAATGCCAAAAAAAGAAAAAACACAAGTGAGACAAAAAGCAAACATAAACTGACAAAAATGAGACAAATAACAAAAGAACAATTAGCAATATAGTATTTTACTTTATGATCAAAGCAATGTGTCAAGATCTAGAAATTATTTAAAATTTAGTTTTACAAAGTTACAATTTGCAGTCGATGTCTTCTCTGTAATTTTTATACTTTATAAAGTCATCCAGCGGGCTGAATTAGACCTTTTAGTGGACCCCTGATCTAACTGCTAAATAAATTGAAAACAGCTAAAATACCTGCTTGTAGCTCTTCTGCTGGTTTTAATTTTGGACAGCAGGGGGCGTATTGCTGTTGTTGTATTCATGTGGGAGAATAGAGGTGTGTTTTGCAGTCAAAGTGCAAAATATAGGAAGTTGTTGTAATAAAGATGGCCGCAGATCAGGATGGTCAGAGAATGTAATTAATCCCATGCTTTAAAATATTTGATTTATGAAATATAGTGAGAGAGTGGTACATTTTTATGTTATTTGCATTAAAAACCCACTTTCTGTTTGTTTCCTGTGCTTAGGAGTACAGATGGTCAGAGAATGAAAGTACAGCATGTGTGCTGCTGTCGTCCGTGTGCCAGATGTGAGACTTCCAGTGTATCATTTTAGGTTCTTAGTTCCATGAAATATGAATGTATGGATTGTTTGTTTGTTTTGGTTGAAGATGAGATATTTGTACTAGCTTTTTTTGTTACTGCAGTATATGTTTTGCACATAAGATTATACAAGGCAGTGTGGTGAGTGTGTGTTTTGTTTGTCCACTTTCTCTAGTAGTTTTCTTTGATCTCGTAGACGTTGTACAGCGGGTCTCATAGATTTTTTTAAAAATTTTATGTGTCTTTTGCCTTAGGTTTTCTGTAACACATTTTATTGTATAGATTTAATTATATGTTAAGAAATTGGGAAAAAAGAACCCTACAAATTAAATTTGAAGTTTTGGTGTCAGATTAAACCCAGCTTCACAAGTTTTTGTGAAATTGCAAAGAAAGTCAATGGCACAGTTTTCTTCACCATCAAAAGACACTCAGAAACAGGAGGAAACTCTGATACGAAGAGGTCTGGAATACCCAAAGCCACAACAGAATCAGAAGACAAGATTCTGAGAGTCAACAGCTTGGTGATAGGCGGCTCACAGGACAACAGCTTTAAGCACTGTTTAATAGTGGGTGAGCAAGTCTGAGTTTCAACTGTGAAGAGAAGACTTGGAGCTGCAGCTTTAACAGGTTGAGTTGCAGCAAGAAAGCATTTGCTAAGATGTCATAAAAAGAAAAAAGAGGCTTGCCTGGGCCATGAAACACCTCCAATGGATGACTAAAGACTGGAAGAAGGTATTATGGATTGGTGAATCAATATTTGAAGTCTTTGGTCATGTAAGATTTTTTTACGCCGTCGAGTAGGCAAACGGATGGTTCCTCAGTGTGTGACATCAACTGTCAAACATGGAGGAGGAAGCATGATGGTCTGGGGCTGTTTTGCTGGATCCAGGTACAGTGACTTGTACAGAGTGAGAGGAACCCTGAACCAAAACATCTACAACAGCATTCTGCAGCACCATGCAGTACCCTCTGGTATGTTCCTAGTTGGTCAGAGGTTCACCTTACAGCAAGATAATGACCCAAAACATAAGTCCAAGCTATGCCAGAACTACCTTAGGAAAAAAGAACAAGATGGTAAACTTGAAAACATGGAGTGTCCAGCACAGTCTCCAGACTTAAACCCCATGTAACTGATTTGGGATGAACTGGACAGAAGAGTGAAAGCAAAGCAACCTGCAAGTGCTACACATTTATGGGAACTTCTGCAAAAGAGTTGGGAAGAGCTTTCTGAAGAATATTTGATTTCCATTGAGGAACGAATGCCACAAGTGTGTTCAGCTGTTATATCTGCCAAAGGTGGCTACTTTGATGAGTCAAAGGTTTAGAATACATATTGGTTTTTAAATAGATTTTTTTTAAACTTCATTTGTTTATTTGTTCTATGCTTTCATTTCAGAGTACAATGACACATTAACATGCAAAATGTCCAATAAAAAAATAGAAAAATTGTGGTGTTCTAAAACTTTTGATCGGTAGTGTACAGCAGACTCACAAGAAAATAGTTCTTTGTATCATATTTGTTCAGCCTACAGGTCCTCTAAAACACAAAATTAACTGTATGAAAGTGTTTCTGCTTGTTCAGGTAGGAGACTTGCAATCCTGAACTCAAAGGGAAGAAAAAATAAGTTGTCAAGCCAGTTTCATTTAGTTACTACAACTAGAATTTAGTTTTAAATCGAATAATGCAGAAGTCTAAGTTTAAATTACACACAGTATAAAGCTGATGCGAATACTAACATTATTATGTCAACCCAACTCATCACAATATTCTTTGTAACTAAAAAAGGTTTATCTGAATCAGTAAATTTGAATAGTAATTTGTCTTGCAGTTGTGTATTTATTTATTGGTGGGAACAAGTCTTGTAAATAATTTTTAGACTGTTGTAAAGCATTGTTCTGATCTCTTATTTAAGCCCAGCCAGGATGAATACTTAAATTGGCATTAAATAGGGCACACAGAGGAAACATAGTCTATTCAGCACAAGTGTCTGTGGGCCAGTGATGCCTGAGATACTGTGTATAGATATTTTAAAAAAAAGATTTTAAATATCTTGATGTTCTTTCTCTCTGGTCCTCAAGAGTTTGATTCAAACTTTGAGGCAGTTTTCTAGAGATGAAATTTGTAGTTTCGAAGGCTGTTGATTTTAGGTGGTAAATGACTTTAGGCTCAAGACGCCCCTAAGGTGCTGTACAGGCATTTTAACAAGGGTTCTGGTTAGGAAAACACAGTGTTGTTGTAGCAACTGCTAGGTCATTTATCAAGTGTTATCTACTCTGTTAAAGGAAAGGGCTGGGATTCACATGTACCTATCGGTGCTTCCTGAAATCTGTGTTTCTGTCATGTCGTGCTTGTTGAATCAAAACAACAACGGCACCAACAGAAATCCTCATTTGCTTACAACATGTCTTTGCCATGGACTATTTGTGCACTGCTGGAAGGCTATCAAGAAAATGATTATCAAGAAACACCATGAAATTTGTTTTGGGATTGCAGTGCGGGAAACCATGAAGAAAGTTATAATTACTTAGAAGTTATCATTAGTAAAATCTACCCCACTCATAGATGTAGCATAAAGACACCATAAGTTGTGTAGGTGCTTAATATTTAATCATTTTCTAAGCACCTGATGCAATCAATATGACTGCATAATGTAAACATTCATTCCAAATGTGGGAAACGATTATACATTCATACATAAACACACACCTCATTTACTTGCTTTTCAGCACCGTGGACTGAAAATGCCAATAAGAATGGAATTGTAACATGGTGAGCTTTTGATTGCTGCCATGAAAGAGTTGATTGCTTTTGTTTTGGCTTTTTTTTTTTTTTTTTTTGCTTTTCTGCTGCATGAGTTTAAGTGCACATTACCTACAGTACACACAATTTAATATAGTCTTATTTGCAGGGTGTGGTCTGAGTGAAGGCTAAGTACACTTTAAACACTTACACCTTGTTATGTTTTCAAAACAATGTCAAAGAAAATGAGAAAGCTGTTAATGCACAATGAAAAACAAAATCAAAAATGTGGTAGATAACTAGATGGAGGATGCGGGGTTTGTTGTCACACTACTCTGTACCATTTGCTACGTCTCACAAATTAGGTTTCAACAGGACACTCAGAGTGCAGTATTCTCCAGAACAAATTATTGCTGTATTTTTCAGTTGCATGTGTGCTCTCTTGTTGTAAATATTCCACTGCACAGCGTGCGCTAACCCTCGGTTCAAATATCCTGTACTGCAAATTACCATGGGCTTCTTTTCTACTCTAATTGCTTAAGATGCTAATTGGACTGTGGAAACGGCCTCCTGAGTTTCATTTAGGAATCCCACAACCTGAATTCAAAAATACGAAGCAAAAAGGTTTTCCAATTGCCACAAGACATCTGGATGGCCTTGCCCTGAAAGCATATTCATAATTAATACACAAAGTCTGGTGGAAGGTGGCTTTTTTTGATTGAAAGGTCTTCCTGCATTACTCAAGCTAAATATGAAAAGAAGATGTGAATTTAGCATGCAAGAATATGACATTTGAATTAGAGCATGCAGCACGCCTCATTAAAATTAAAATATAGAGTCCAGATGTAATTTTTCTGTGCGCAGCTTTAACAGTAAATGTAAAGGACTAAAAGTCTTCTACAGTACACGGTCATAAAAGCTCATTACAAAAATCTGGTCCACTGTGTATCTCTCAAGAATCTGTGACCAGGTATCTCAAAATACTCTAAACATTAGTATAGTAGTCAGGACTACCTAAACCAAGACCAAATCATGACCATACAGTCTACGTAAAAGATGGATGTAGCCTCTCAGTCTGAAGTGTGAAACCAATGCAGAAGTGCCTTTATTCTTTCAGACAGCCAGCAGGTGGCGACCTCTCCGTTTGCAAAAAGAAGTCAGACTGTGTAGAAGTCTATGAGAAAATTACTTTACTTCTCATTTCATCTCTTACCTCTACAAACATTTCCCTAATGAGTTTGTGGACTCAATGACTATGTTCAGGTGACCTTCAGTATGACATAGTATTCATTTTGTAAATTATGGTCCTATTTAGGGCAAAATAAACTAGAATACAATGTATGTTTTTTAAAGACTAGGAACAGACACGTGAGTCCCAAACTGCACGTCATACTTACAATAAAATTTGGAACATGCAAACTATTGCACTGTACCACTGAAACTACTGCCTTGAAACTTAAAGTATTGATGGCTAAGATGCACTCTAACACATCTCAGTAAGGACAGCATTGCAGCATTTACATACTACAGGCTTCTATGGTCCCAATCAAGAAATTATAACTTAGAAATTAACCAGAGCATTGATTGCATTTAAAGTAGGGAATTTACATCCGATTTCAATGAGAACGTCAACAAATAAATCAGACAATGCACAAGCAGTTTACTAATATTCCTGTGGTGTGGTCGTGACTGGCCTTGAAAAATAAAATGAATGAAAATCTCTCATTGTCTGAGACCAAGGCAAGACCAAGCAATGGATTCCGAGATGAGCTCAACATAACTAAGACCAATCTCAAGTACTAACACTGCTAAGCAAAAAAAGTTAAGCCTATATAAAAACAAAACTAACCTATTTGGCCAACACTTTGTGCTTGTCAACACTTTGTACTTGTTCTTTCATATCAGTACCTTAATAACAGACACGCTGGAATAAAGCAACGGCCTTAATTCACTTTGCAAACTTTAAGGCTTAAATGCTGAAATAATGTACAAATCAACAGAAATTATGTTTTCTTTGTTTGAAGTCTCTGTCCTTGAAATTGTAGAGAGCTAGGCAGGAAAGAAAGAGCAGATCAATGGGAAAGTGTTACATTTGTATGTGGAAAGTCGTGCAGCCTCAGACATAAAGGTCATATGGTGTTGTGCTGCCATCGTTATGTTTTGAAAAGTGTGGCAATCTGAAAGCGATGGCTGCCTTGAATGACTATGTTACAGAAAGGCAAGGCAGCTAATGGAGACAAGCTCTTTCCATTAGAACACCATCTGTTCCACTGAACAGTACTGCTGGCAGCTGCACACATGTTGGAGCTAGACCTAGAAACCAGACAAAGGTCTGTGTCCCTGTGCACTGTGACGACCTGACTGAGACAGTTATTTTATGGCAAAGATTTTAATTAGCTGAGCTGGAACATCCTTTCATTCTTTTGCCCAATGTGTTTCGTGACACCACACAATGAACAACGTTTTTAGATGCTGAATTTGATTGACTACGGTAAGTTATCAAAGGCAGCAAACAATTATGCAGGAATATTAATATTTGTTCAACTATACGGACATGATTAACCAAACTAATTGGATGATTTTTATTATAATTTGTCGCCATTGCAGTAAAACATGACTTATATAATTTAACTATGTATTGTAATGTGTATGTGTGTTCCATATAGTACATTTTTCTCACTGCTACAGTAAAATAAATGAAAGCAGTAAAGGCTGTTGATTTGGTCAGAGGGATTCACCATGAAGCCATCCTTCTACATGAAACATTTATTTCTCCTAATTCTCCTTGCAGAACCTTTGAGTGGTAATAACATGTTTCTTTCCGCTTGGTCGTGCCAGACGAGCGACAGGAAGACTGTAGGCCATAATTATCCTGTTTGTTCAGAGGCCCAGTGCTTTATATTATTTAAATCTCCTAGGGCTGTGAAAGTGCTGGGAGGCAATTCTTTCTCCCATTTTTCGCCATGCTGTGTTAGTCAGTGTTAATGCCGCTCTGTAATTTTTTGATGTTCTGTTTGCACAGTGTTCATCAAGAATGTGAAAGATGCCTTAAACAAGAAAAAGAAGTGCCATGACAGTGTAAACAAATAATTTGAACAAATTGCTTTATACAGACATAAGTACTGATGATAAAAGACAAATCAAATAACCCTACTGTTATGAGGAATCAACTTGAACTGATTCCTTTCAATAGTGCAAACACAAAGGGCTTACAAAGGTGGCAGAATTTTTCTTCTTCTCCCCCAGACACTTGTCAGTTTATGTGATTGTTCTGGTGCAATATTCATGAATTCCTATGACAAATGCCTCCTCACATGTGTTACTATGAAAGTTTCATATGTTGGCAACATGTCATAAAATGATGAATTTCTTCATTTCTTTCACCACCTGCTGCCGTGAAAACAGGTATTTACTCATATCAAATTAATGGCTTAACAAGGCCACCAAGATTACATGACAGAATACATTGTTTGTTCATGCCCTGTAGATGTTATGGTGAAGATTTGGTCGATTTAGGTTTGAAAATTACTTGGTTAGGTTTTGGCTTATGTTAAGGGAAAAGATGATGGTTTAGGATTAAAAGGCGTATTTTGTTTTCTTGAGGCAAACATTGCAGGCTGATTTAAAATTACTGTTCAGGGGACATTAGTCATCATGGTTACAATACACATGGCTAAAAATGACACACAAATAAATGACAATAACTACTGGTTGGAAGCACGAAACAAACAGCTCTCCCCTGCATTTAAATCAGAGCTTTTTAAATTCATCCATTCATGCCAACATTCATCGTTCACACTGTTGTTCCATAATAGTGATCCTCAACTTAGTGGCCTGATTTAGTCTGAAAATAGGGTGCCGGTACAATGAAAATAAATTGATTCACAAAGGGAATTTTTGCTCGTTTGTTTGTTTATGTACTGCAGTAAATGTTTAATAATGCTCATTGCCTCTACTCATTGAATATGGAAAAGAAAACAATTTAAAATCAAAATGAGTTATGGGCTTTTTAATGCTTATTCATTTATCTGATATTGTTTGTTTATTAACTGGTCCCTGGCCTCTTGTCATTTGGAAACGTGTCCTCTGGGCTGAACAATTTGAGTATCCCTGCTAAGTTTACCTGACTTCCCCCTTTACTTTGCCAATATTGTGGCTGCTGAAGGGCTTTCTCAGGAGCATTAACATAATGTCATTTTGTGGCTTTTGCTGACTGATGCTGCCATTCTTCTGAGGAAGACAGTCTTTAAATCCACTTGCTGACTGCAACCTAAGGGACTGCCATGCGGTTAGTTATGTACTTGTATTGTTACACATTTTTGCAATAATAACAAATAAAACAGTAATTAAAGCCACAATATTGATGTAGTTATATTGTTTCCAGTCATACCTCTCTATTTAAGCCCAATTCTCAACTTGATCATTTCTTCATACTTTTCTGTTATGTTTTTGATTTAATTGGGATTTCTACATTGTAAACAAAAAATAAAATAAACAAGAAAAGCACTCAGAGAGCGCAGTACTCCCCCAAGGCTGCTCAGTCGTTGTATCAGTTCCGACAGCTGAAATCTTGAAAAAAATTCATGGCAGAAATCACAGCAACATAGAATGTGGCCATTTAATATAGATGTACCCACAAACAAAATGACCTTGCGCTAAGCACAGGCATATGTTATGCATGTGTACGTTATGTACGGATACCGAATCACATGACCTAAATATGTAGCGGGTGGCAGGAATTGATGGGACTCAGAAACTCCCCCACAATTTAATCAATTGTTCTTGTATCATTTCTAACGGAAAAGTCCCGATACGTCTGCAATGGTGGATTTGTAGTTGGATCACAATCACATGATCTTCAGCAGGCAGCTGAAGATCATGTGTTCACTTGTAGTCATAGTTATAGTGACACCGTGCCGCTATCTAGTAATGATACAGAAATATTTAACAAATCCGTGGATCCAGACTATAAGCCACATCACTGCCAAAATCTAATCAGTTGGTCCTTGTGCCATTTCTGACATTCCCTGAAAATTTCATCCAAATCTGTTTGTCCATTTTTGAGTAATGTTGCTAACAGACGGACAAACAGACAAACGTACGCCGATTGTCACTTAAATCCGCCATTCCTTGGCAGAGTAATAAAAATGATAAAAGTAAATTCCTGCACACATGTCTAACCTCTTCTTCAATTTAATAAGAAAATCAGGTCAATGTTCTGATCACGAGAGTCATGATATTGAGAAAAGTCCTCATATCCGGAATGTGGCTCTGACTTTTTAATAAATCAGTACAGAGGTTAGAAATACAGGAATTTACTCAAAGATCCAAATTAAGTCAAAAACGTAGCAAAAAAAGCATTAAGAAAGAATTGTTTTAAAATAATTAAATTTATATAATTTCATTCCCTTTACCACAAGAGAGACCTAGCAGTTGAAGTGCATTGTGCTTTCTACTTCATTGGCATCTCTGCCTCTGTTCTTAGATGTATATGAGCTAGTATTCGATCTTATCAAAAAATCCCTTGTTTCATTTAAATAATTGTACAAGGCCAGTGACGGAAAAAAAGATCCCAATGTATCAAAAAAGCAGCTTAGAGAACAAAAATACATATTTGTGTACCAGAACTTAGATTTCTTCATTCCTCACCACTTAATCATCTAATGACAGCTTTGATGTATCATGTGACCATCAAGATGGACAAAACCCGTAAGTTGAGAACCAGGAAACTACAGTACTTTATATAAAGTGGTAAAACTTTGCTCATTCTTGATCAGTAGAATGCTATTGTACGAATACACTGACTCATTAATACAATCTAATATAAGACACCTTTCACAGTGGTCAAGTCTTATTACTTCAAAATTTCAACTACATTTCAGTATCAACCCCCTTGAACTTGTACTGAGGTAAGTTTTATAAAGGAATTCTTTTACTTGTATTTATTTATCTATTCATTTATTTTCACATTTTCACATTTCTTTGTTGATCTGAGCACTTTTTGCATCGCTGACCTGCAGTGGCTCCACAAACTCACCAAACAGTCCTGGGGTCATATACATAATGTCAAAATATGGTGACAAAAATCTCAAATGGCTCATGTTTCTATTTTTAACATTTAATTATCTCCTACAAAAAAAATCCACAAAAGTCCTCCCAGCAGACATGGTCTGTAAATACATACTGAACTGACACTACTAAGCAACACTGAAACACTGAAACACTCTGAAACACTTTAGCTTTTTGAAAAGTCCCCATCGTTTTATGACAATATTTACTCCACACCATTAAAATATTTCCTTCCTTGGTGTCAAATTCCCCGCAGGCTTTCTGTGAAAATTACTTTAGAGCTGATAGTGGGCAGCCGCGCTTAACACACAAGCCCATGCAAGACAACTGTATGCCAGACAACTGGAAGAGAAAGAAGCCAGGGCCTGTGAGAGCAGGGATATTTGAGCAAGCCTGAATAAAGCCTTGGTGTGGCTTATGGTGCTTGGAATGAGCCCGAGCAGGGCAGTGCGGTATCCTCTGTTAAGTCATGTGTGTAACAGTAAGGGAGCACGACATAAAAGGTGCATTGGTTAAAATCTCCCTGTCATTTCTAGCCATGTGTGTCTTCCCTCCGCTCGGAGTGCAGTTTTAGTCCTCTCCAGGCGACACTTTGCTTAAGTTTTCAACAAACTGATTTTAGCACTTGTTCGGCTGTGAAAGGAATTCATGCTTTGTTGCTCCTCATTAAGGGCTATTCTACTGTCTCTTGTCTATATCAGAGTCTTACCAGTATCAGCATTTTATTACACATCAGTCAATTAGTGTTGCCGAGATTCCCCTTTACACAAAAACAATAAAACCTGTAATTAAATTGCAGTTTATCACATCAAAGAATCGCTGGTTACGTCTTCTCTATGTTCCATGTTTCCATGTAGCAGTGTGGAGATAAAATGCATACTTTCTCATTTGTTATTTTCTTACAGAAGTTTGGAGAACAGCCCATCCTCTTATTTTTCACACACCTGTGTTGGAGCAGACATATTTTGCTTGTTTGTGTTTAATTAGAGGATTGGAATATTTGATATGTTTTATTTAAAGATGCATTCACGGGTTTTGCTTTTGTTGTTGCTGTTATTTGCAAAATACACATTTTAATTACATGGAAAAAATGCCACCTGAACTGCCATCTAGTGGGTGCACACTAAAGCATTTGACACTAAACAATTGTGCAGCATTATCCCAGTGGGTGTGGTCACAATTAAAATATACTTTTGTATTCAATATGATTAAATATTATCACAATATGTTGAAACTAGGTGGAAATATTGGGCAATTTACCAAAGAAACCCAGAATCAAGAGTCTGAACTTAATGAATCAAATAACCCTCGACAAAGGATGTCCTCCTGTTTTCTTGACCCTTTTCTTTGCCCGTTCTGTGAAACTGTCTCCAAAGTACCAGCCTCATATTTACAACCCTTAAAAGCCATTTGACAGCCCACCATAAATTAATGAGACATGTTTATCAGCAGTACCAGGCACCACCTGGCATATTAAATAAATAATCCTCAAAATATACAGATACATTTGCTATGAGCATAGGACTGTGCTTTGATAATTCAAATTTTATACATCATATGCATGCAAGTGGGAAAAAACTCTATTCTTATTTATTTGTACTCCCATATCTGTGCAAATGTAGCAAAAATAAAACTAACCAAACCGTGGCCTTCACATTTTCCAACAACAGAGAAACCACCATGACACAAAATATGAAAAGTGGTATGTGTTTGTCATTTGGATACCAGGAGAAGCATAATTCTTCAGTCCTAAGACGGTAACTTACAGTATGACATTAAAGTGTAAGACCTGAGGGTAGCACTGTCCTTTGGTAAATGCTGAGAAGGCACAATACCATCTCTTTCCCTCCAACTCTGGTTGTTTACAGTGGGCTGAGTAACAGAGTTTGGGATTTATGGGCAGTTGTGATATGAGCGAACACAAAGACATGAAAATGTCATAGTTTGTCAAACGGCTTGTGACCTGAAAAAGAGAGCGCTGTTTACAAAGCAGAGGGACCCAGTACAGTGTAACACATATGATCACAGCTAATAATTATACTTTTTTTTTCTTGTTTCCAAATTGAAAGCTTATGCACATAAGTTGATATTGTAGATATTTTCTGAAGCTGTTATAATTTAAAATGTGGATAACAGACAATCAGACGGAAAGACAAATGTACGCTCATCGTCACATAACTCCGCCGTGCTCTTTGACGGAGGACTAAATGGAAATTCTGTATTAATAAGTGACTTCCCATTCATAATACCTTATGGAATCTTTCGGTAAAGATTTGCTGATGGGATTTGCTGCTCGTAAACATCTGTTCCCTAAGCTCAATGTAGATCATGTTCTTTCTCTGTATGTGCCTTTACAGAGACCTTGTTGCCAATTCACTCCCCTTTGGCCTGTGTGTTGAAGTTGTTTGTGTATCAAGAGGTTAAGTACATTTAGCTCAGTGATAGCAACCTCACACATTAAAGTAAGCAAAAATATATATTTGCATATATACATACACACACACACACACACACACACACACACATACACACACACACACACACACACACACACACACACACACACACACACACACATATATGTATGTATCAACTATATACACAAACATACATACACACATATATATAGGTACAAGGGTATATTTCTGGTGCTCCGAAGAAGCACAGATCAGAGACTTTGTATCTCCCACAGCCAGAACGATGGATCTTGGAGCTGGATGTTGGAGTAATGTCTGCACTTCTGCACTACAGCTTTTGTGTAACCCATCCCCTCCTTAGCTTTGCCCATAAGTGAGATTTTAAAAATAAAATCCAGATAATAACAGAACGCTGCTTCATGATTAGTAATTGTCTTAATTTCTACACAAAGTGCCAAAAGAACCCAACATAAAGAAAACTTTGATGTAACTGCTAACCTCTCGTTGGTGTCATAAATGTTCTGGCATATTTCTTAATTTGCTTGTTGTGATCCAATATGGTAAATGAATCTTGCTGAGTGGGCTGTGGAACTTAATGGGAGCCAGCTGTGCAAATCTTCAGTTTTAATAGCTGATTGTTCAGATGATTGTTTGCTTACTTTAAAGCATGTCATTATTATAGTTGTGTGATGTAAATATTCAATTTAACATTTCCCTTAATTGATTTTAATTAAATTTTTATGAGAATAGTTTGGAATAAGGAACTGTTTCATGTCAGATCTTGGATGAGGGAGTTGCATGTCGCATGAACATCTCGAGGACGATTACGAGCACTAAACATCACAACAATGGTGGACGTTATTAGGTTGAATGCCAACTGGCAATGTCGGCGACTATATCATGGGGCTGCTGAACAACACTTTGAGATACATTTTCAAAGCAACACGAGCCAACAGATAAAGCAGCAAACAGAACAAATCATCAGTGGCCAACCTGAAGAAGTCCACCTGTAGTGCTTTCATGAAATATTTACATTATTTTGTCTACCTCTGAATATTCCCGGTGTAGCATTTTTAATAGGGCAGTATTTTCAGCTGTCGGCTCCAATTTGTTCTTCCCCCCATCGCCTCATCCTTACATCTAAACCAATTACCTTCTGCATCCCATTTGAGTTTAAAGGCAATTAATCGTTGTGAAATGTACACAAAGCAACAATCAACCACCTAGTTATGAACACTGCCCTCAAGGGAACACCCACGCCAAATATTTCCCTGGATTTGTTCCTTCTTGTCAACAACCTTTACCAGACTCATCTCCCCCAATGACGCAGCATTAACTGATATGAAAAGATCTGTGGTAAAAGGTCAAGGCTATATGACTGAGTTTAATAAATTTTCATTATACCATAAAGCACACAGTCAACAGCCACAGACCATTTTGTGCAAAGCAAAAAAATTTAATTACTGATCTTTTTTTTTTTTTTTGCTATTTCACATCTATTCACAAATATACCGTGACACTGAGCAACATAAAATAATATAATTCTTCGGTAATGTATGTTAATATATTTATGCCGAAGACAAACAATTGCAATTGTTTTGAAATTTGACTAATATATCTCTGGTAACTTGCATTTTCTTGTCAGTCAGCTGCAGTCTCAGTGGACATACTTGGCAAGGTCAGCGCAGAGGCAAGGAGGGTATAAGTTCAAAAACATTTGAAATCTGTGGGTAGTGGAAGTGTGAAAACCTACGTGTGTGCCAGAGCTCAAAGTAGCACCGCTGCAAGGTTTGGCAACACAGCTCTCTTCAGAGTTAAACAATGGCTCAAGCTGCTGCACAACAATTGGGCATTGACACTGTGCATTGAGCCTTGATGTTAGTGGAGCTGGAAATGCTATGTTTTAATCATCGGTGTGGGTGGAGGGAGGGACGGGAAAAGCTTACAGTTAATGTGGATATTCTAACCCTGAAAATGGACAGGTGGATGCTGAGTGAAGGTTGTTTGTGCAGTTCCAACTCGACTGGTACTCTGGTCATACCCTGAACTCAAGCCAGTCACTGCTGCATCTTTTATTTCTTGAGTAATTTCAGCCGGCTGAGCATTCAAGAAGTGAATTGTGGTCTATAGTTAAGTGCACCGTTTTTCAAATGCAGAGCACAGAAGTATGGATTTGAATCTTTATTGCTGCTTAACAGAACTCAATTATGAAATCAAAGTCAATACTGCAATAAATGAGACAGATGTTATATATAAAATGCAATATGATTCTCTGACCAGGAGATGGCAGCAAAACTCATCCATACGCCATATTAAAATCATTTTCCCTCACTCACTTTGACTGGTCTGCAATAATAGATTGGCTTCCCCATTGTTTTTTCTAATTACTGTTTATTTTAATCAGATTCTACAATGCAGTGGTTTAAAGAAGAAAAAAAAGCCACTGCACTGTTAAAACAGACGTGTTGAGTAAGGCTTATCTTTCTACAAATTCTTATGTAGCAACATCATCATACCACATCTCCAAAAATGTAATCCTATATGACTCAGCTTTTATGCTACATTTTACCTCATCCCTTATCCAAAATATTGCAAGCTTACAGTTTGCCAGCATGATCTTCCTCCTAGTATACAAGCAAGCTGTCACATTAAATTACGCTTTTCCTCTTTCCTAGTGGAATATTTCTCCAGCTTTCTTAAATGTTCTACTCTGGTTTGAGTTTTAGATATCAATATAGTGTATGGATCATCTGGGCGTACTGGAAAAGCAATATACTGGGAGCTGCAAGCACTGAAATTGAGACTGCAAGAACAATGGTTTTGCCTCGTTGAGTAGCACTCACCCTAAACACAAAATGATTGCCTTTCACCACTTGATGGCAGTGTAACTGTGGACATTTGTATTTGCTTTAGATGATGAAAGGAAATTCGCCTTTGCTGTGGAGAATACTGCCCAGGTTATATGCAGACAGCCAGTGAAAGTAAGCAGAAAAGATACACTGTGTCCATTCTATAGGTGAGATAATCCAACAAACATCATCACAAGATAGACTAACATGGAAAAACAAAAGACAAGATAAGGTCCAAGATCACCTCAAGAGGCCTGTATCTACTGTACCTTGCCACGAGAAAAAGCGCATAAAGGAGAAAACAAATCAGTAGTACTGTCAGCATGAGAGGCTCTGCTCTTCTAAAACCTATAGCACACTGCAGTATTTTTTTTTAAAGCTGAGAAGCAACAAGACAGTGAGTAAATAAAATATAGCAGATCTGTAGGTGTCTGCATATTTGCCCAATGTGTCACCGGATGCGTGTGCCAAGTGTTTGCTTATTCCATGGCAAATAAGTGTGTCAAACAAAAACAAATTACTTTAAAAATGTCAGAAGCCGCATATTTACCAGTATATTGTAGTATATTCAGTCTTTCTATTCAGTAGAGCAGGAAGAAGTCCAGCTGACAGCACTGTTTGAAATGGTAAACAGCATGTTGCGAGACAGTCACCATCAGTGCTATGGAAACTAAGGCAGCCTGCTGGCGAAGTTTTAATGTTAACCAAAGCACTGTGTACTGTGCTAAGATGAATATTTCATTATGAATGTCACAGCATGTAGTGAGATGACCCCAGCACTGTATAAAACCACCAGCATTCTGCAGCTATCTGGCCACTGTTTTGGCAGGGATAATTAGATGAATTTATGCCCTGTAGATGTTGGGTTGTTCTGGGGTCAAAGTGGTGTCCAGTCCGGTGCAAGATGAATATAATATAATGTAATTATTCCCCTAGTATGCAACCCAGTGAATGTTTTTAGCTCTTGACATTCCTAAGTAGGCAACCCATGGGCACTTTAAGGCCACCAGCTTCTCAGCCATGCTTCCACACTAAGAAGAATGAATGTCCTATAAAATACATGTCAGTTTTTGGTCCCTTAGCCCTATTTAGACAATAAAAATACCATTAAGAAGACTGGGCAAAGCAAGCAATCCTCCCCAAGTGGTTATGTGATGTTTATGCAAATGAAAATACCCTCTTTTTGCATTATATATCTTCTATTTAGATGCCCTGACATCCCTGATTTGAGTTGTGTTAAAATTATCTGCAAATGAACTTTTCACAAACTCTCCAACAGTGTCAGTCCAAGTTAGGCGCTGCGGCTGTCACTCAGCGGGGAATGCGGTGAAGCTGTACAAGGTGTGTCAGCGAGATACAGCAGAGTCAAAAGCCCGGGGCACACTGTGTATTAAGGTTAATTTGAAGTGATTAGATTAAGCAGTGGGGCTGTTGCTGTGGGGGAGCCAGAGCGTTGTGGTGTGTCCTGCCGTGAAGGGTGTGTGTACTCTGCTTTATCTCCTCCTTCTAAGTGGGCTTGTAAGAGTGATACTTCATGCTAAGGGATAGCAGGTCACGGGACTTCAACTCTTTGGGTTGCATATATCCAATAGCTTGTCACGCTCGATGGGTCAGTCAAATTGGCAGTACTCTAGAGTAGTTGGTAAGTGCTACTTTTTATTAATAGTACAAACCTTGTCACTACTTTCCTGTTCCTGTTGTACTGATGTTTATTACACTGAGTTGTGTTTACTTTTGTCTGTATAGTGTCCTGATATTATGTGGTCTTTGCAAGGTCAGGTCAAGTAATTTCCCATGTTTTCTTTCCTTTTCTCATTTCTTGGTCCCTGTGCTGCCGCCAGAGACAGAAACTAAGCTTACCACTTTGCCTGTCTGCAGGTATGTTCGAGCCACAATCTGTTTGTCTTCTCCTCAGTGTTATTGCTGCTCAATGGATGCCTCCAAAAAAAAAAAAAAAAAAAGGAAAAAAGATCCCCTGCTCTTGTGCACTGTTTGTCCCTGGGCTTTTTGGAAGCCTAATTTTCCCATTGTACAGTATTTGCACTATTAACACACTGCGTGATAAAAAATAAACCCAAACGGCGCTACCACAGAATCAAATATTTTAAAACTACATTTGGCCTTAACAGATTACAGAACCCCTTGATGGTTTTATAAAGAAAGAAACTCGTCTTTGAGAAATCCAAGGTAAAAAGTGTCCAAAAATGAGTCTGCTAGGCGCTCTGTGAAGCTGTATTTAGGAGCAGTAGTGCTTTAAGCCTAAGCCTGACAATTTTATCACAACTAATGTTCAGTAGGTATAATATTTAGTAGTCTTCGTTTAATGTGTGCTTAAATTTAGTGTACTAAATACAAAAGAACAGCTCAAACTAATGTCATTAGTTTTACAGGTATTGGATCAATTGAACACTAATTCATCCTGTGTGGAACATGAAGATCTAGAACAATTTCATGGCAATCCATCCTTTGATTGTGTTTTCAAGAGAATGTCTGTACCAAAGTGGAGGACCAACTGACAGACTGCCCCAAAAAACTGCATTTCTCATACACTAATCATGATTCAGTGACCTAGTGAGTTACGCTTTTGTATCCAGTATTACCTCAGAACTGTTCATTTGCATATTGAGCAAAGGAGGCAAGAAAGACTGAGACAACTCCGATTAGCATAGCTAAAGATTGCTTTTCACAAATACTTGTGATTTAACTCATTAATTGATGAAAAATGAAGTCCATATGTGCACATTGTAACACGTCTTTAAGGCAAAGATAGATGCAATAAAATAGATATGGGGAGAATAAATGGCAACTGTTGCAAAAAACAAAATCTGGAGGAAATTATTGGGGTCGGGGTGATTGTGTGTCAGCATCATGTCGAAAAAAAGATGAAAGGAAGGAAGGAAACATTTGCCTGGTTTACTTAGACATGCTGTTGGGGGGGGCTGGTTAAGCTGACAGGCCTTGATTCTGTCTGTGCTGTTGTTTAGATATGCAGATTTTTCAGTTAAGAGGATGCGGCAAAATACTACCTGGCTGATTAAAAGGACGTAAACAGCTGGCATTAGATAAAGCAGTTGCAATTACGGCGCACCCAGATGTGACGCAAACTTCGGAAACAGACAGTTCGTCTGAAACTACCTGTCAAATTTGGAGTACTGTCAATTTTGGCAACCGAATTACAAGTACTAGCACTTTTGCTTGCTTCAGGTTGGGAGGAGGAGATTGAGGATGTGCTTTTCTGCATTTTGATGGGTTCATTTAATTAAATGATTATATTGAATATGTATGGCAGACTTCCTAATGTACCACATAATGACTACAGTTGCAGGGTAACATTTTAATGAACCAATGGCTACAAGACTGTCAAACAAAACAACATAGCTGAGATATTTGTGTCCAGCATAAGGCAAACTATGCTACTGAGAGCTGTATATAATGTCGCATAACCTCATAACCTTATTTTTACATAATTTCTTGCCACTATGATGGGATTTTTTACGCAGGTAGGTTACTCATCTGCAGATACATACCGAGCTGTATGCTCTTGAGTGCCAACTTCAATATGAATTCAAATATATATCACCTCGAGAAAATTAAATCTCATGGAGACATGGCTGGATATGGATGGTACACTTGCATTAATGTTAACATTGTGCAAAATTACATCAGCCAGGAATGAAAGTGTCTACATCTCCTTTCCAATTAAGCTCCCGTTACTACATATTAAGTGCTCAACTTAAGCTGCGGGCAGCAGAGGATGCATTTCAACGGAGCTGGATTTCCTTTCATTCCGCTGGCATACTGTATATGTGAAGAAATTACTAAGCCTCACAAGATTTTAGTTTTTTGGAATTAAAAAAAAAAAAAAAAATACCACAGCCAAATTGAGACTCTCTTCATCTGTAAGCTGCTTTAAGCCTCACTAACGGCTTAGCTTTTCCTTATTAGTGTTGGCTGCTGTGTATATTCAGCAGACTGCCCCGTTTCCCTCTCCTTGCCACCCGTCTATTTACCTTTGATGCAACCTTGTGCACTGACAACTTCAAGCAGACGCCTTAAGCTACTCGTCCTGTCATTGAGTTGCATGTTAAGTTCAGAGCACTGAGGTTATGTGATTATGACAAGCAGATCTTACAGACTGTTTGTCCAGCACATATGTTTTATAAATACAGCTTTCAGCCTCAAAGTTTACCTGAGTGCACTGCATCAAAATGTGTTTTATTTTAATCATATGAGCAATCATATCAAGGAAAATGTGCAAATTTGTCATTTTTTACACTGAATATTTCACCATTGGAGGTGACAGTACAGTGGGTGAGTATTCCTCCTTCCTGAAGACAACACCATATTTTATGTATGTGAAGGAACATCTTTTTTTCTGAATAATCTAAGAATAGGCTGATTTTCCAGCTAGATGTGCAGTGAGCAGCACCTCTCCTGGGAATGAATGCAAATGTGTTGGATATATTCCTTTGTAGCTTTGCAGTCTTGAGAGTGCCATCTATTGTATATTATGTATCAGCTTTTCTCCTGTCTGTTTGACACCCAAAACAACAGCACTGAATGAACACATGTCTAGAGGCTGCAAGAGACACTGACAGCTTCTGTCATTTTTACTTTTGTACATTGTTTGGAATAGAATAGATGATTTTTATGGAAATGGAAAGATATGTCTGAAGTCTTGAATATTTAAAAACTGCAAACAAAGTCTACAAACTGTTTTCTTCAACTTAGTGAGCATCGGGGTGGTAGAGGCAGCGAATGTGTAGCTTTTTAGAAACAGATGTTTTTCTCACCTACTGCATTTGCAAAAAAAGGCAGTGAAATTCCTCCTATAGGGTTTGTTTACCACAGACTATAAGCAGGGGGCAGCAGTGCAATACAGACAATAGTTAATTGCTGCATTGGAAAGGCAGTTATCAAAACAGCAAAGGGAGACGAGGCTGAAGCAGAGGTTGGAGAAACATAGAGTGTGTTTGCAACTGAAAAATGTAAATAGCTCATGAATTTGCTGCCAAACTAACTGACGGACTGTCATATTCAAAATTGGCCTGCAGAGAAAACGTTAAGCTTTGATTATAAATATATGCCACTTCGGAAATCCACTCGCAGATTAGTGGAAAATATGATTTGGTCCAAACACAGAGGGGAAAAAAAGAACTGGAAGCCAATGGTGGCAACAAATATTTCAAATAAGTACTTTAGCAGCTGCCTAGCACCCACAGCTGTGCAACAATCTCTTTGATTACCTCCTTTAATCCGTCTGTGTGTTACACAAACATGTTCCAGTGCTATAACCATACAGTAGGTCCAGACACGTTCTAACTTGTACCAACTGCACTGTAAATTCACCTGTCATTTGTGATGCAGAACCGAAAGGTGACCAAATGTTTGCCAACATTTAAAAATGAAATCCTAAATGAAATCCTTTGCTGTGACTCCTCATTCCTCATATTTGAATAATTTGACTTGCCATGCTACACCTGGCCAACACTAAAAATACTTGACAGTGCTCTTTATCACTGAAGCCAGCAATAGAAGCTGCCGCTGCCATTCACTGCTGGAATATCACTATAGCTAACGCTACTGTTAGGAGTTGACAAATGAAGTTCTAACAATAACTAAGTTCAACAGTGAAGATTCATATCAAAAATTCCGCTTTTCATCCCAGCAGACGCGTCTTCTTATTAAATGTCTCACATTTATGCATATGTTGCCAGTCAGACTGCTTCACTAGCACCTTTTATTCCCCCTAAACCTAATCGCTCTCCGGTCAATCTAAGTTTATTACCTGATTTAGCCACAAATAATGAGCTTCTCCTTGGACATTGATCTCTTTAATGAAGACCTACCAAGACCTGTCTAATCCCCTCTGACTGTTCACCATCTTCAAGCTTGGCTTTCCTGATTAGGTTCTATTGGTACACATTTCCCCACAGAGGAATATGAAGAATGAGAATGAAATGAAGGAAATGGGGAGAGGACAATGTGCGATAAAAAGCAAGAAGCCTTACTGTAAGCCACAATCATTTTGGTACAGTTTAATAACAAAGTGATGGATCAGCAAGATGAGAACATCAGGGAAAAGAAACTTTTTTCTTGCTGTTTCTTCGCTTCTAAATGAAAAAAAAATGAAAAAAGCTGTGTCTGCCCTCCCAGCCATTGATCTTCTTAGATTTATGCAGTGTGGGGAGAGTCAAAGATCCCATATGGTGGGTACCATAATATTGATGAAAAAGCTGATGTGTTATATTTTAGAGCTTTCAGTTGTAGAATAAACCATCTTCTGCCTATTAACAAGGGGGTGAATTGAGCTGTTTATTCCATTTAGAACAATTACTGATATTTAGAATAGACTCATGTTATACACTGTAAAGAGTGGCTTCAGCCAGTGTATTGATTTTAGATGGTACATCCTTTTCCAGATAAACTGTGCACATTCAAAATGGATGGAAAAGCACAACCTCTCAAAACACTGCTTGATACCTTCTAGATCACTTCATCTGGTGACAGAAGCCTGTAAGTGTGCCTTCTATGAATGACTTTGATTTGTGCACTTGATTTGAAGTGGACCAAAAAGTGCTATGGGTGTGATTTTGTACTTTCAGCACGTAAAATCTGTGTGAGCTGCAAGCAATATAAGTTTCAAAAAACCCTGCAGGTGATTGTAACGCTTGGGTCTCTTTCATTGGATATGTATCGATGTACTGCATATGCAAACATGAGACAACTATGTTAGCATAATAAGCATATGTCATCCCCTGCACTTGATCCCCATTAGCAACTGTGAGATCAGAAATAACCAGGTTTAGTGTTGAGGTGATGCAAGTGTTTAAGTAAGTTTGGATCCTGTGGCAGGTGAAGGCCAGCCACCACACACAGCAACACTATGCAACACATTGTCCTTGGCTCCCTGACTGCAAGTCAGGAACATTGAATTTTTTGCACCAGGTGTGTGTCACCTAGAAGCTAAGCTCCATCTCATTCCTATGTTCAGTCATCACTCGTTATAGGCTGTAATGTAATTCTTCAGCTGCAGTTATGACAGACTTGCTCTCTGCACCAAGATACCATCAATGACTCCAAGATGTAGTGAAATAATACATGTTGAAAATGTAATTCAGAACAGGCTAAGGTCATGTGTTGCATGTGATTTTATTACATCTTGTGCACCAAGCAGTCCTTTCATCTTAACTCCCCTTCACCCTTTTTTTTTTTGCTGGAATGCATTTTTTTGTACAACTGTGAGGGTGAAGATGACCAGCAGTTAATTGGACATTCTTCAAACACTGTACACTGGATATTGTAGCCTTACTTAGACAATTGAATCACTTTAACATAATTATAATTTCTTTTCAGGTCAAGTTGATATCAGTCAGCTTACAAGGATCTACCAGTGAATGCTATACTTACAAAATTCATGAAAATCAAGTATTACTTGGATTCCTAAACCCTTCGGGTGACTCTTACCACCACCACAACTGAAGCAATAGTATTGATGTTGTTCCTTGAGAAGCAAACATAATAATGCAACATTTTGGTAAAAGGGATTAATTGCTTGCCATTCTCATGTTCCATCACCCAGCCAAGAAATAGCTAGCATCTAACCCTTCATAAAACCACAATATGTTTTTGTTTCACTCATTGGTTTCCATATGGATTACACTAACAAGATATAGCATGGCAATTACAGAGCTTTTGAGGTGCTTTTGCTTTCCTTGGGCAGAGCCAGGGAAGCTGTTACCCCTTTGTTTTCAGCTTTGTGCTATGCTAAGCTAGCCCACTGCTGGTTGTGGCCTCATATTTACCATGTAGATGTAAGAGGCATCAAAGAAGGAAAAACTTCTTTTTTTTTTCTCTTGGGATGTGATAGCAATAGTCTATAAAGAAGACCTACTTTTTATTATAGAAGAAAATGTTTTCACAATATTTCCTACTGGACTGAAGTTGTTCAGGCTGCGCCCCAGGAGGTTTCCGCCAATGTGAAGGAGCAACAACAATACCAAGGTCCTTTTGGATCACTACATCCCTCACCCTGTCACGCAAAGCAAGGCCTTAAACCCTCAGTCACTTCTATCCACAAGCTCCTTCTCTCGGTCACTACCCGCAAACCCTCATCATTGTAGGTCAGTGACAAAATGAAGACTGACCAGAAAATAGAGAGCTTCAACTGATGCACAAAATCAGCAGTCTAACTCACTGTTCCTCTTACTCCCACTTCCTGACACACCTGAACTCTTCTGCAAAGATCATATGACCCCATTAATGGAGCAGCCCACCATTTATGCAGAAGAGAACCATGTCATCGTGAATGTAGGCACTGCCTGACGCCTGACAGTGTAAAATAAATGTATTTTTCCCCTCAAAGAAATTCAAATTGATGCAGAAAAAATCCTCCAAAATCTAATCAGATCATCTACTATAGAGGGGTGCATGACAGGTTTCTAAGGGAAACCTGTGGTGCAAGTATGACGTTTCTGGCATGCATTGTTCTTGAGTTATTATGTCCTCAAGACTGTGCCCACACATACCACATACAGATGGCACAATGACGCATAAAGTCCCACACCTATTGCACTGGAACAAGAAACAATGTGAAACAATGTGTAGCAATGATTCCTCGCATTATTACCACACATCTATCATCAGGTTGAGCTCTGCTCTGCTTATGAATTGAAATCCTCAGGCTATATTGGTCAATAAAACTGTCAGAACAGCACTGTTAGGATTTGAGCAAAAGCATAACCTTTAAATTTCTTATTATACTAATGAGTACAGAAGATAATAGAATTGCCACCACTCACTTGAATTATTATCAAATAAATTCAACTAAATGCGGAAAACAGATGATGAATGATCTTCACTGAGATCAGATAAAACTATGTTTATTATCTTTGCTTGTAAAAAATAATAGGAAAACTTTGATATATTTTATGATGCAGCATCTGTTTGAGGTTAAGCTTTAAGCCTCAGTTGGAGAATGTGGGTTTGGATGATATGCTAAGTAACAATAAAACATATTAGTTTTCAATTTGAAAATGACTAAATATTTGGCCATGGATGCACTAAAATGAATTATTGTTCATATTGTTCACACAAAAGTAGGACAGACATCTGCTTAACTCATATCCTGGTTATCATTTGCATTACAGGTTGCATATCTAAAATAAAATAATCTGTACTTCTTCTGTTGTCTGAATTCTACAAGGAATATATGAAGGATTTCAATATTGCTATTTATCAACTGCTTGGATTTAAATAAAGAGCTTTTTTATGAGAATCAGAAGCAAGATTATAGCAACTGTGTTAACATGGTTGCAATTAAATATCCTATAGATACTTTTTTTAAAAAATTTAAAATATTGGATTTGCAGTATAGTTATATGCAAATAAAAGACTGAATTGCTCTCAGCTTCTGAATATTCATTAGATCTCAGCAAAGTGACAATTTCTAAATGGAACAATTGAATATATGTTGGTATAAAATGAATTCATTTAAACATGACTTCTAGCTTATGGGCTGTCATTTTTATCAGTCGAACATTTCTATTAAAATAAATTGTATCTTATTGATTAACAGTTCCATATAGGTCGAAGCAGAGTTGCTAGCGCTGACACATGATTTCTGTCTCACTGCGTTTTTTTTCTGTTCTTTTAAACCAGAAAACCAATGCCATTTTAGAAATATCTAACAAGATTAAGAGGTGAGTGCCACATAACTCTCTCACCCATGGCTACCCGTTTGAAACACAGAAAGAGGCCATTTCTATGGAAATGCAATGTTTACACGCATGGGAGAAGTCTATTATCTGCCATTTTAAAAATGTTATGTGCACAGCGCTTCCTGGGGTTTCTACCTCACATTGCTTTCAGCATTTTCTTCCTTGTTTTTCTATTTTTTTCCTCCCCTGTGCTCATCCAGAGGAAAAACAAATGGTGTAAATGTCCTTGCGCCTGATTAAGCACAAACCTTTTCTTTCTCCTCCACATCTATCGCTAGAGAGATACCCACAAAGTACCTCTTACAGGAGCTGAATGGGGCCTTTTTCACCTTGAAAGCATTTAAATGGAGTTGGTAGGATTGGGCCCTTCTCTCTCCACTCTAGCAAGGTGTGTCAGGAGTTCAATGGTGTTTTGTGGAGCGTGAAGCTTTACAGAGGAAGCAATGTGTCCACTGCAAGAGAATAAAGTGATAGTAATGCATTGACAACACCACTCGTCTTCAGGAAAGAAAACTATGTCTCTTGAGAAGAGACATCTTGTGATGTTTAGCTTTGATTTTTAAGAGTCCTTCAAAAGTGTCTCAAGGGCTGTGGGGCTATGGGACACTTGGAGGCTTAAAGTACAGTTTTGTTACAGAAAAGCACAGCAACACAGGAGCTCAGAAGTACCTATATAGTGGAGACAGTTATTCCTGAGGTTCTTCTTCCAAAGGATACTACCTGCCTTTGTAAAGTCAAAGATGCACAGGGCAACATTTCACAGCGAGGGGTCAATACCCTTTGCCCTAAAACAGGTGGGATGGCAAACGGTGATCTCTCCACACGTGTTAGGTGACAGCCTGTTCTGAGCTGTATGTGCTTGTAAACAAATTCTGCAGCCTACTTGTATGTGCTTAATGCCCGTGCGTTTTGTACTGAACATTCAAATCTGCAATTACTATCATCATCCTTGATGAATTTAATAGATGTAATTAAGCTTTAAAAATATGAATTTCTCACAGTTTTTATGTGTAATAATGATTCAGCGGCCATGTGATGGTGAACTCTTATCAACCTACAACCTTTTTTTCTGACCTGCCACTGGAATACAGTGACCCAGCGTGTGTTGCTTTTTCCTCTGCAACATATTACAGCATTAGAGGGATACCATCCAAGTGCAATAGTTAACCATTTGGCCATCAGTTCACATGGTTTGGTTCGAAGTCTACTCTAGTGTGTTATGTTGGCAGTGTTCAAGCAGAGATTCCCCCCAAAGGGATTTGTTTCTTGAACAGTCAGCTAGACCCTTCACAACTCTGCAGTCGGCTTCCACCGTCTCGCTTTCATCAACCCCTCATGCTGCATTTGTGAGGAAGCTCAGATCACGTTCTTCTGACATCAATGAAAACACGCCCACACATGATCCTAATAACTTATGGAACTCAGCCAGTTGGAACAATAGGGGGAGACGATGGAGGCAGAAACTAACCACAACCATCCAAGTCAGTGCTACTGATGGATAATACAATGCAAGAAATTACAATGTAACGTAAAACAATAAAGCTTCATGTATCTTCTACAGGAGGTCTCAGGACAAGAGGACTCAGTGATGAGCATTCCAAAATGAAACCAGTATTCTAGGGTGTTGATCCTCAGAAGGAGAAGTATTATTATCAATCTATCAAATAAACGGTTTTAATGTTTTTGTGGAGTCTTTTCCACTGACCTGTATTTGATGGCTTTCTTTGCTGAAACAAGATATTTAAATGAGGTATAAGAAAAATAACAAGGTAAAACATTGCTAAAAGAAATGCCCCTTAAAAGGTCAATATTCCTGAAAGATACACACTTACTTAATTAGATTACACTGCATGTCATAACATGGCCAATTGGCTATTAATCTGCTACCTAACTAAACACTGCAACCAACACACTTTTGAATCTCCAAAATAGTTTGAACAAAACAAAAACAAAAAAGCTGCTTGTCTCTGGTTTTGCACATTCCATTAGCATGGGAGCAAGTCTAGCATGAAAATATTCAGATCACTGGTTTGAATCTCAAGATATCGCCACTGAACTGAGCACCCTAAGCTGTTAGACAGAGGTTTGGCACTTGTATGCAGGTTTGGACTTTGTGGTCAGGACACATGTCTACACTGTCTACTCTCAGTCAGCCTGAGCATGCCTGGTGTTGAACACACTGTCACACACACCATCTGTTACCCCCCAACACTCCTGGCTTGGACAAACACGCCTATGAGTAGGTAATGGTGCGGACAAAACTTCTGACCTTGACACTGTCTCCTATGTGTGATCAACACAGAGAGGGAGGGTAGATTGATGAGAGTCAGTAGTCCTTTTGATTTTGGTTTGTGTGAGAAAGGCAGCAGAATCCTCACGTTGCCTGGATACCCGTCTATCTCAGCGTGCGATGAAAGATGGGGTCTTTCTCTGCCTCTTATTCAACTTCAAAGATAAACATCAAATCACCTCACTCAATAAATGTATTTTCTTTTTTGACCTTATACTTTGCACCAAATGCCACCACACAATTACCTATGCCACATGCCCTTTTCGCATGTGTTTTTATCTGTGTAAATGCTCTTTTAAATCT
Source organism: Amphiprion ocellaris (assembly GCF_022539595.1). Classification (NCBI taxonomy): domain Eukaryota; kingdom Metazoa; phylum Chordata; class Actinopteri; family Pomacentridae; genus Amphiprion; species Amphiprion ocellaris. The sequence continues at coordinate 17,667,542 of NC_072779.1, read as the reverse complement.
TCCATTAGGGATGTATTTTCAGATGGTATGTTTATTAGTATTGTATAACTGAGTTCTGTATCTATTCCGAGGATGACTTTTAAAATATCATTTTGAATTGATATAGCATAGTGTTGTATACAATTCCAGTGCTACAAGAAAGTAAAGAGTGGTTTAAATGTCACATATTTCATTTACTGTAAGCTTAACCTAGGCAGTATGTTTTGCATCATTGCCCAAAAATGTCATACTAACTGTAATTCAAATGATCTGAGATGAAACTGGACTCCTACACCTCCACACCTGGCTTCGACTTAAGAGAATCTGGCCTGTGATGGGAGATTTTTGCAAATCCATCATTGCTTTCCGCCGATGAGATAAGATAAATAGTCACAATGTCTGCAGAAAGAGCAGGATGTGATGGTGCAATGGGTTATGTGGAGGCCTTTCACGTGGGTGCAGATCCCAGCTGAAGCAAAAATGAAAGTTGACTTTTAGCTCGACCATCTTTGCACGTTTGAAGGGCGTAATCATGTGGTGGGAGGGGCTTAGAACGGAGAGAGATGTATATTTTCAAATTACAGTGTTTGTTTTGCTTTTTCCAGTTTGTGCCTACTGCAGCTTTAACATTTTAGTGATTATCAGCAGCATAACACAACACAGGTGATAGGTTAGGTTTGCCTTATTACCCCTATTTTCTGTCAGAAGGGGTATATAATTTATACAATTTTTCTTTGCAGTCTAAGTGTTAATGATGAATTGCAGCATTACTGAGCGTCAAGTCATTAGTACCATTAGCCCTAACCGTGTTCTTGCAGATTCCTTCTCCTGTCATTAAAGTTCACCTTGATGGATTTTGTGAGGTTATTAATTTCTTGGAAAGCCTATTTATTATCTCCTCATTGCACTTCTGAAAGACACAACTAGCAATGGGCTAAGGTCATGTTCAGCATAAAGTTTCAATAAAACAGCCATTTGATATCAAGTCACTTAAATCTACCAGTTCATTGAGGATTCAACAAATGGAAATATTTCACTGTTTATCCCCATTCATGCACCAGTTTTGTTTAAGGTTTGCAATATTTTAGGCAAAAACATACTGAGTTTAAAGAAGGCTCCCCAGCACCATGAGCAGAGCTGCTGCCATAGGATAAACCTGACAGAATAATTCTATTGAACACATCGTCTGATGGATGAGATCCATCCAATTTAAATGAGTGTTCATTTTACCCCCCACTTCATACAGGCTGAATTTAGCCATTGTCCACAATTATTATTCGATCTACTGCTGTGAACACAGTGCCAAAAATGGTTTAATTTCCCTGTCTGGATCAATAGCACCTGATACAGCCTATCTCTCTCTCATCTCACGGTGAGGCGCTGCATTTATAATGCTATTGACAATATTGAGCAGTATTGACAACAGCACAGGATAAGCACCTCAGGCGGGTGGGAAGGAATGAAGTGCCATTTCTTTACAGCTGTGCACTTTTGTAATAGCTTTTTCAACCATGAACATGAAGATAAAATGGCAGCCAGTAAAACTGGAGGGCTTTGTTTAAATAATTTTACTCAGCCCATTGTGTTTTTAGCAGGATAGTGAAGAGCTGTCAATAGAATTTAAAGGGTTAAGGCTAACGGGAGAAATAAAAGAAAAGGATCCATCAGCTCTGTGAGATCTGCAAGATCAGAGGATGAATGTTTGTTTGCTGGATGCAAGCTTGGATGCACATATTGCATGCCAGAGGAAACCTTTTTTTTTGGATGTAAATTGTGTTTTCATTGAATTGTTCTGATTTACTAAATGTGTAATGGTTAACATTTCAGGTTTTGCACGATACAGCATCCTGATGGTGCATTTTAATAAAATGCTAGGGGCAAGTTGGAAAAACACTAAGGGAATGAAAAAGGAATCCAAATGAAGACAGGAGTTGCAATTAAATACAGTGAAATAATAATTACGCACATCCACTATACTCTTCCAACATTAATCTGTCCAGTGAAGACTTAATGAATAGATGAAAGAAAACGAATACAGAAAAAATGGCCAAAGCAGCAGACTTTCATTTACATACATATTGATCACGCTGCAAAGACCGTGCCTAGTGACTATATCAGCAGTCTGCGTTAAACTGTCTCCTTGGAAAAAATAAATAAATAAATAAAGGGGGAAAACAAACACCGATGAGTCTCTTTATCGCCATCCAATTGTCCAGAATCTAAAGTGCTCCTGAGTTTTAGTGTTCACATTTATTGTGCATGTTCCATTCGTCTCTCCCAGGGCAGAGCAGCGGAGAGGAGGGGCTGAGGCGTGCTGCACCGCGCAGCGACTCACCTCTGACAGAATCCCATCCCCACCTTTCATCCCTCAACTTGTCCCGCGTCAGGATGGATGCGTTTGGCTGCCGTCGGACCCGGTAAAAAACAAAACAAAAAAAAGTGTCAGAACAATGCGGTCGGACGGGAGAACCGTCAGTAACTGGAGCGTCTTTGGGCGTCGGTGATGTTTGCAATTGGTGACTGCAGAAATTGCCAACGTGTCCACGGCTTAGCTGCTGGTGCGCTCTTGGAGAGGAAGAACGGACATGTGAATGAGAACGGCTTCACTTCAGCGGCTCACGTACCTGTCTTGCTTGTTTTAGTTCACTAACTCGAAACAGTAAATTGCCACAAAGTCGCACAAGTGAAAACGGGATCGATCGATTAATTGATTGCTTTTTTTTCTGCTTGAGGAGGAATTCATGCGCCGATAGCTTACGAGGCCAATATGCCAGAATGGGTCCTCTACAGTATTTATTTCTCAGTGGACTTCTGTACACCCAAACCGATGGTAAGTTTATGAAAACGTTTATTATTACTTTACATTATGGTTTCAATCATGTCTAAGCTGCAGGAAACACGCTGGGATGTGACCTGAAGCGTAGTCGACCCTCTGTCTTTCCAGCTAAAGTGCAGCAAGAAGAACCCGACTCCTGACTCCTGCACATGATTTACAGTCAATTTGTTGTTTCCCCTGAATTCTTAGGATGCACCATATAGTAGCTGGTTAATTTAGTCCTGATGTACGGGCTACTGTTCTATGCCAACTACTGAATGGCTTTGGTAGACGAAAGTTGCTCATTTATTTATAAAGGCTGCCCTAAGTGAACACATTTCTTAGTAGAATTAAACCCTTGAGAGCCTTGAAATATGGGAGTGTTTTTGCAGGTAGTGTTGAAATGTCTGCTGGCAATAAAAATAAAGTCAAGGCAGCCAAATAGATTTTTTTCTGTATTGTCTAAAAGGGAAAGGACATTATTTATTAATCAACTGGACTCCACAAATCTCAAATTCTGTTTGTCTTGTTAAGCCCTTAAAATTAGTGTTGCAAGCCTTCATTTATTCAGACATAGTTTGCTTTAATTCTCTTTATCTGGGGTCAGATCTAGGTTGGCCTACTGTTCAGGTCGCTCAGTTGACTTAATGAAGCTTACTCTGTGTGTTTCATAACTGAAAGTGCAATTAGGATGGTGGTTATTCATATAGCTTGGACATTCCCCCCTGACTGTCTGTGTATGTAGGTTACACTCACAGTTCACAGTGTACATACACAAGTGTACCTAGACCTAAGAATCTGAACAAGATGTGATATCCTTATCATGAAGTGTTTTGTACTACTTTTTTCCTGCTGAAGCCCATAAAAAAACGTGAATGTGTGTCAGTAGAGTAAATGCAGTGCAGGTGTAAGCACTACACAGCACATAAAGTGGGTGTGGATTTGGGTGTTTCCTTGACACTGGAACTGCTGAGTTACTAGTTTATTTGGCACAGCATATCAGTGTGATCTAAACAAAGCAAAGAAATTATATTTATCCCATCTTTATGAAGCTCGCAGGGCTCAGCTTTGTGTTGACATAATGTCAAGAGGCTGTTGATTGAACTGTGAAGTCATTTTGGAGGCTGCAGTTTGTATTGAACTGCTGTTGACAGGTCTTCCAATGTTTGGCCCAGCGCGTTTCCCATATATTTGTTGACACTGTCAACAGAAACTGAATATTTAAAGCTTAACAAACACAGTGCTAATTACATGGCTGCTGCACTGGTCAATATCAGATTGCGAAGCTGTATGTGACAGACTAGGTGCTCAGCATGCATTTCCGCCTATTCAATTTTACTGTCAAAATTCAGTGAAACATCTGTGTGAAGGAGACACAAGTAATCCCTAATTGCTCTTGTCTAACTGACTGCCTGTGGAAGAAATGCAGGCAATCTGTGATCTATTAGAGAGCATAATGATGAGAGTTTGCAGCATGAGCACACTCTTATTTTTGATGCATCGAAAAGGTGCCTGTCTTGCTGATTTCAGTTTTGCCATGAGCAGACTAATTTCGCGATTGTGACATCTCAAGCTTATACCTAAAAAATACCAGAATGGCAAGTGCCCTTTGGTTGACACTCAAATTAATCTTTCAGTTACAAACCTGAATTGAGTCCCACTGAACTCTGCTGATTGAAAGTTGCCACCCTAAATTGACTTTTATCAGAGCTGCTCTCAGCTTACAAGTCTTTAAACGACCAGTTTTCTTTTTGCAAGACCTTGAATTTCTGCTTCAGCACCACGGACAGATCCCCATAAACAGGCGTACTTGTGGAGAATAATAAGACGCAAAGATTGATGCTTAAAGGTCTGAGGCAGTCCTCCACTAGTTAAGCCACATTTTGGCAACATAAATATTTTAATTGTATCTAAAGGTATCAAAAAAAAATGTCACTTTAAGAGTCTGTCGAAATTTGCATTGACTTTGTAACCCTCAGAACTGGACTATTCAGCTGGTAAAATGTGCAGTTTTAAATGAAGGAGTTACATGAAAAAAATCCAAATGTATTCCTTCTGTTCCCACTCATTTACATTCAGGGTCATGGGTCGCATGGAGCAAGCATTGAGCAGAAAACAGGCAAACCCCCTGGATGGGATGCCAGTCCATCACACGCCAACAGACTGACAGGACCCCACAGGACCTTCTTGCTGCTAGATTAGAGTACCAACCGCTGAACCAGTTTGCCAACTGCAACAAAAAAAAATCATCTAATTTAAATTCTGTTGTCTGACAGTACAAGTCTTGAACTCTATATTAGCTGCCGTGGAGACTGTGGGTAATGGGACAGCCAATTAGAAGTCAGTAGTCCACAAACTGTGGGTTAGTTTGTTTGTCATTATGGAACCACACAAATGTTATTACTCAAGAGACGTATGTATAGAGGGTTTTAAAAGCATTTTTAAAACACTATGTATCACCACGTTTGACGTGTTGGTGCCGGCTAATGGAATGCTTTTTGTCAACAAACCTCTTACATTACAAACTGTCACGTCAATTTTACTCACATTTGCAACTTTGTTCCAGTTGTTGTGTAGCAGCCAGTCATCATGGCTGCCTTTGCGATTTGTATGATTTGTCACCATCAAAGGCAAAAAGACAAGCGACCGTGTAACATCATTTTCACTTATTTATATCTTATTTATTCATTTGCCTTGTGACAGTCCAAAAAGTCTGTTTTGGCAACTCTAACATCACACTCGTGGCTTGTTTGCATGCGCACAACAGAGAAGGTAGACCTTTTAACACAGTTATTATAATGTGCTCATCCACCATGAAGCAGATGAGAGTTGTGATGCTGTCACTACTGTAAACAAACACCGTGCCACAACATTTGGGTCATTCCACTGTGACATTTAGAGGTGGAATTTATGAAACAGCACTGACTGGAGTTAAGGTGTTCACATGGCCAAATAAATGGAAAGAATAAGCAGGGTAAAGGTTGCTATCTGGGTTGTGGTTACACCAAATTATGACATTATTCTTATCACGGTAGTCAGGATTAGGCATTCTTATGACATTTGCTCAAGACTGACTATCAAATACTTGGGTTCAAATCGAAATATTATGCATGCTAATGTAATGATGTAGCATTTAAGGAGGAAAGAGAAATGCAGACTTTGTTTATCGTCAGTATTACAGCATAAAGTGAAAAAAAACAAATGTAGCAGTCGCTGTTCTACACCCACTGAGACAACATGTTTGATGATGTCAGTGTTTGATGGAACGTGTTAATGAAAAAGCTAATGAGATATAATGAGTCTTCAGCTCCTGTCTGTGAAAGTCAACATGGAAGCTTCAGTGTAGTAACAGATATTATAGCTCAACCAGTAAAAAAAAAAAAAAAAAAAAACTAAACTGATACTAATCAACTTTCCTTTCAAGAACTGCAATGGAATTACACTATACATTTTATTCAGAGTCATAGCCACAAGTCTGAGTGAAAGCATATTGCTACAGATATTTTCTGAGAAATGTCTCAATATGTCTGTCTGCTATCTTGTTTACATTAGCAGTTATGTGGTAGTTAACAGATTCCTTTTGGTGCACTTTTGCACTTCGCGTGTCTGTTGAGGGAGTTCAGTCGTACTTGGCTTTGCTGCTCATAAACAGTTACTTGCGTTTTTCACAAACATAGTGCTGCTTCAACGAAATCTGTTAATATTGAAATGCATTATTTATGTGTATTTAAACATTCTGATTATTACTACAAGAGGATTTTTGGCTTTCTTTCTTTTCCCTTCAGGGTCTCGCCTTCGCCAGGAAGACTCTCCTCCCCGCATTGTTGAACACCCCTCTGACCTCATTGTGTCCAAAGGGGAACCAGCCACTCTCAACTGTAAAGCAGAAGGCCGTCCAACCCCCACGGTGGAATGGTACAAAGATGGGGAGCGCGTTGAGACGGACCGTGACAACCCCCGCTCCCACCGCATGCTGCTGCCCAGTGGCTCCCTCTTCTTCCTACGCATCGTCCACGGACGGCGGAGCAAACCGGATGATGGCAGCTATGTGTGCGTGGCCCGAAACTATCTGGGAGAGGCCGTAAGCCGGAACGCATCTCTAGAAGTAGCATGTAAGTCTGACTTTTCATCATATCCCTCTGGGCACAAAGGTAATACCATAGTCAGGGAAATCTCAGTGTTGCATGACAGAAAAATTGTTATGCAGTATGTTTTGAGGTTGGTAACCTTTTGTGGGGTAGATGAAAATGTGAAAATGTGTTAATGTTGCATCTGATAAAGGTAGAGCTTATTTTAAATTAAGCATAACATTTTGGGGCTGTTGTGCTATGAGATACATATATAAGATGTCATCTGTCATAATATGTGCAGCGTCACCTTTCCACTGAACCTACAAGTGTGTGTGTGTGTGTGTGTGAGAGAGAGCATACTTAGCCATGTGCACGGCATGTGTGCACATATGTGTGTGAATATGTTTTTCAGACTGTTAGTGAGACCTGTTTGGATGACCTGTTTGAGTAATGTATGGGCAGAGCTGTGAATTGCTCCAGGGAGGGAGAGAAAAGGGGGCAGGATTTTAACCTAGCTAACTCCCTTTCACTGTTTGGATTTGGAAAGATGCAGCCAGCTCCCAGCCAGTTCTCTCCCTGTGTGGGAGAGAGGCGCTCTGGGCTATTCGCATTTCCATTATGTGCTAAACTGAGCTGATTTCTTGCCATGAACAAGATGCACACACGCTCGGACGCACACACAGATATCCATGCGTGCACACATAAACACCCACAGTGTCTCTCCTGCTCTCTGTTTGTCATTCTCACAGATAGGGAATTCCAGGCAAGGAGTATGTTACAATTTGGTTATAGATTTACATGATATTTATCTGCTCAGACTTTTTTTAAAATATTCTTGCCTGTTATTAAATAGGTGAATGTAAGAATTATTGGAATTAATAACTTGACTATGATGTACTATATGCTGTAGTGATAAGAGAAAGAAGTCTCCCAGTCAGAATTATGGTCTCTATAATGCTTTTGTGACTTCAGCTGATTTGTCACCCACTCTGGATCTGTAGTTTTCTTTATAGGAAAATCATGGAATGGAAAGAAAAAAAAAAGGGGAAATGGAGATAAGAACATGAACCTAATAGCAACTCAGCTGAGACATTATCTGGGATCTTTCTGCTTTTTCCTGCACCACATCATCTCTTTGTCTTTTATTGGCGTTTCCACATTAGACACTAGTGTTTCTGTTGTCTGCTTTTACTGGTGATTCCTCTCCTTTGTTTCAAACCACAAGTAATGAACTGTGTGTCTGTGCGCGCATGCATGTCTCAGAGGATATAGCATTGGCTTTCACATATAAAACGAGACATTGTGATGTTTGATATTGCAGCTGATTACTACAATAGCAGTATCCCTGTCTCCCTGTAATCAGAATTTACACTGCACAATACAGCACATTTACATTGCACATCTTTAGCTGTACAGTTGTGTTTGAAGACAGTGAATAATTCTCTCTCATAAAGAACCCAGAGACCCAAAACTGTCGTAATAGTGTCAAGAGACAAATGTTATGGCTGCTTCACTGATTCCCTCGACTGAATAGAGGCCGACTTTATGAACACAATGACTGTCAGAGTGATTTTGTGGGGATTTTCTGGTTCTCCTTAAATACAATAAAGCTCATTTGTATTTTGTAGCTCAACCAGGCATTCTGAACTCATTTTCCCAGTTAATTGTGACATTCTTTGTGACTGTAGAGCTGCAATTATTATTGCCAAATAGTTTTTTTTCCCTCTATTGTTGGAAGCCATATGTACCATCAACATATATGGAAGGAAAAATAACGAACAAGATTTTGTATATTGTTGTAAATTTGAACTTCCAAACATGCAGGAGCTAAATTTAAATGTCAGAAAGTAGATATGGAATGTGCTTTAATCTTCGCTCCACTGCAGCTTTAATGTTCCTTGAAATGCTGTCATGTGAGTAATGGATGATGTATTGCCTAATATTGGATCGTTCCTGAAGCCATTCCCGAATGCAAACCGTTTGGTTGCATTTTGCTCTATATGAGGATAGTACCACCGTAGTGTATGAGGACATCCTGAGGGATAAATGTTTGCACAGTGGACTACATCTCATACTTTTAGCTCTGAATTCCTTTGCTTTCATATGAACCATGCAGAGTCACCTAAGCCTAATACACCTAAACATGAATATATTACCATTTCCAATACATTTAAATTCCAGTACCTGCTGTCTGACTACTGTGAAAATATTCTCAGTTGCCTCATTGTCAGATCTCTTTTACAGCCAAATGTCTTCCTCACAAATTAAGCTATTTCAGTGTTGATCATATTTGCCAGTTTAAAAAAAAAAAAAAAAGCGACTAACCTATTTTTTTCAGTGTTGTTTATTCATGTGCAGACAGTGTCAATAGGTTGATTTTTCTGGAGCTTCTCTTACATAAAAGACAGTATGACCAAAGCAGCCTTTAGTCTTCTTTGTGTAATTCAAAATATCATTGCTACAGGGATGCATAATCGCATGACTCCTCCGGGGGCTGCAGGTTCCTGCCAGTATTGCTGCAGCCAAAGTTGTCATGCAATGCTCCGGGTGGGAGCAAGTGGGTAGATGAAAGTGCTGTGGGGAGGATCTGACAGTGAGTCTAGCTCAAAATGGTCTGTTTCTTTACGAGTCCACACACATCCTCAAATTTTCTAATGGGCTGTAGCATTGTATCTCAACCAGTGGCTTAGAAAATGTAGATAACTAGAGGGGTGCTACTCCCTTGGGTACATTTGTGCTGTACAAGCTCAATTTTGGTGGTTCGTCATGCATTTTGTGAGCTTCAGTCTGACTGAAATCTGAAGAGGCATTATTCATTCCAAACACTTCAGCTGTTTAAGATGGCAGCAAAGCTTAAAATATGTAAATTATGCAGATACGCCAGACAAATCTACAGCTGGCAGTCTGGCAAAAAAGCAAATAATATACCTCATAACATTTGTTTGTCTTATAAATCAGCCACTCCTTACTAAAACATTTATCTGTATGCGTTTATTTTCACCACACGTTTCACTGTGGAGCTCATGACAAAGAATCAATACAAAGCAACCTAGCAAAATCATACCGTATGTCTTAGTTTGGTATTGATCTTCTAAACTGGCTGGGGATAAGATGGCAAACAAGGTTCAAAAAAGAAATAAATAAAACAAGCCAATCACCCAAAATGTGAGTTTTCCTTAAATTTGAAGAAATAATGATATATACCTCACCAAGTATTTATTTCCCCTCTTTTTATTTTATTTTACATTAACATATCTGTTACTATTTTAAAGCCTTTTTGAATTCCCTTCTTGCGTCTGATCATCTTGCTTCAGGGTGACTTAAAACAAACTATGGTGTCTATAGGGACAATATTAACATATTTTTCTTCCATCTGCATGTTTTTGTTCCTCTGTGTTACATCTTTTAGCATATTGTTGATATTTTCCAGAATGTTGGATTTCCAAGGGAAGTATTTTACATTTAATACACGGCTTGCTTTAGTTGAAAAAGAACGAAGTAACCCATAAGTATTCTCGACTCTTTTTTTCTCTGACTGGAAATAAGAAAACCAAAAGAAAAAAACAGACACTGGAGAGAAGCAAATTTGATCCTCAGGCTAATCTAGGAATATTTACTGTACTAGCTGGTAGTCCATCACGAGGCACAAATCTGAAGTATTTTCACCCTTGTTGAAATTCTATTTCCTGAGCAGTCTTCTTGGGTGGATATTTGACACAAATGATAACATCAGCCATTTCACCAAGAAATAAGGCCATGTCTGTTTATTATTAGAAAGGTCTTGTATTTTTGCTTGACAAACAGGACTCATTGTGTTGCCACATGTCACTTGATTTTCACAGCCAAGTATGCAGTTTTAATAATCAACAGTCACCTGCTGTCAATGTGTACAATCACACTTGGCCAACCACCGAGGCAGCTTTTCACATCTCTGTCTGTTAACTCAGACGCTGCAGCTGAGCGCTACTTCTGAGCAGCGTCAACAAACAACTGTGCAACCTCCAGGCCACCAGTGGACTGGCACTAATCATCAGAGTGAGTGGCTGCTGATGGAATTAGAACGGCTTCCTCAAACTATTAAGAGGGGACAGCAAGACATAAACAGTGATGTGTTGAAGGGAGGTGTGGGCGGAGGGGCGGCGGATGCAAGGGTGTTCATTAGCACAAAACTCAAGAACAAGATGAGTGCCCCTCTGTTTGACTGTGCTAAGAGAATTAGAAGTACAGTCACTCAGCCAGACAATCATCAATTAAATCCTCCCAGTCGCAGACAAACCAGCAACCTAAGCAGCCATAATGCTACATAAATCTAGTATCTGGATTGGCTTTGGTGGTGCACTATGGTAATTATTTTTGATCAAAGATTAAACAGAATGGACATTTATTTGAAATTTTAGTAGAAGGAATAGAACGAAAGCTTGTAATTCAATCTTTGAAGTACAGCTATGCCTTCTGAGCCAAGATCTACAAAAAATACATGTACATCGCTTGAATATAGTCACAAATTATGTTGTCAAGCTGCCAGTGCTTGACACGCAAAAGAGGAGTTGGAAGCATGAATTAAATATCTAAAACCTAGCCAAGTAAAACCCAGCAACACTAAGGCTGTGTTCCAATATCCATACGTCCACACTATGTGGTACACCAGGAAAAAAGATTTAGTTTGTCCCAAGACATAGTGCATCAAATGCAGTATGCCAAAAATACCAGGATGTCTTATTACATCCAGTCAGATTTTGCAGTATGCAAGCCAGCATGCTTTTTGGCCATTCTGACCTACAATCCGCTGTGTAGTTACATCACATACGTCACGGCATCTCGCGGAGTTTAAATAAGCTTAAGCCACGAAGAGCACACAGTCAAATAACAGCTCATTTTGCACTACAAACTGTGACGGTCAAAGCTTAAGATAAGATAAGATAAGATAAAGTTCTTTATTTCTCCCCACTCCAGGGGAAATTTACATTGTTACAGCAGCTTATGTAACAGTAGACATAGTGATAAGAATAAAGGAATAATAGAACAATAGTAATAATATTTACAATATATACAAGGGTGACAGATGAGGGTAAAGTGGCTTAACAGAAAAAATAAAAATAAAGTTTAAAAGTGCAGAGATGTGCAGTGCAAGAATGTCAGTGCAAATTTTATGGTTTGGGGTGGTAATGATATAGTCCAGTTTATGTTAACATCAGCCAGTGATGCTGATGTTGTAAAGTCTTATAGCAGATGGAATGAAGGACCTGCGATAGCGCTCTTTCTTGCAGGGTGGATGTCTTAGTCTGCTGCTGAAGGAGCTGCTTAAAGACCCCACAGTGTCATGCAGTGGGTGAGAGGGATTGTCCATGATGGATGTGAGCTTTGCCAACATCCTCCTCTCACCCACCTCCTCTATGGAGTCCAGGGAACAGTCCAGGACAGAACCGGCCCTCCTGACCAGTCTGTTTAGTCTCTTTCTGTCCCTTTCAGTGCTCCCTGCTCCCCAGCAGACCACTGCATAGAAAATAGCAGACGCTACCACAGAGTCATAAAATGTCCTGAGCAGAGTCCTGCACACTCCAAAGGACCTCAGTCTCCTCAGCAGGTGGAGACGACTTTGGCCCTTCTTGTACAGAACCTCTGTATTGTGTGTCCAGTCCAGTTTATTGTTGAGGTGAACACCCAGGTATTTGTATGTGTCCACCATGTCAATGTCCAAACCCTGGATGTTCACCGGTGCAGTCCGGGGTGTCCTCCTCCTGCTGAAGTCCACGATCATCTCCTTCGTCTTACTGGCGTTGAGCTGCAGATGGTTTCGCTCACACCAGTCCACAAAGTCAGAGATGACCGTCCTGTACTCCCGCTCGTCCCCTTCAGATACACACCCAACAATGGCTGTATCATCGGAGAACTTCTGGAGGTGACAGCTCCCAGAGTTGTAGTGGAAGGCGCAATATTACTGCACAATACTTCACAAAACAGGATGTACGCAAAGTAAATCTAAAAAGTATGTGATTTGGAATGCAGCCTCAGTCTACAGCCATGCTAGTGGCTCTGTGAGACTTAAATCTGCATATAACATATGACATTGCAATTTATTAGACAGAAAAAGAAAACTTGCAGGGTTTTCATTTTCCATGACTAATCTACAAGCGAAGTCAGATTGATATATAACATAACTTACTCCAAGTTAAGGGTTTTTGAGATTAATAATTTTTCATTCTTTATTTGTGAAACACATAATAGGTTGCACACATGATGGTTAAAATACATGCTCTGCTGATAGAAGACTCAATTTGGGTATATGTGACATTAGAAAGTCTTATTTCACTCTTTTTAAAGTAATCGCTTGTCGCTAACATGTCTGAGCTGCTGTGCTACCATAGCTGAGTAAGGAGACTAGAGGATTCTGTGAGCACAGACGTCAAACTAATGTCTAGAGCACCCTGGTATTAAGAGAATATCTGGAAATAATAGTGTCTAGTGATAAACAGATGTTTGGCAAGTGAGGTATTTTGCCTTTAAGAGATGAACTGTATTCAGGTCAAGAAAAAACAAATTGTATGTCTTATTCTAAAGTGAAAGCAGGATTCTATTAATTTAAATGTGAAAGCTCAACACAAATGTTTTGTCTAAAATCAGTAATTGTTGTGATACATTATCCTAATCTCAGTATTGATCAAAATAATTGTGGCTATCATTCTGGCCTTAATTGATGCTTTAGTTAGTTGTATGGGGATATTTTGGCTAGAGAATGGATGATGTTGATCAAAAACAGGTATTCTATTGGCAGTGTCTTGCAGTTGTTGGCACTACATGAAGCAACACCAGTTATTTGTTTGACCATTTAAATCAGCACCACAAAGCTCTGTGTGGCAGTACAAAGCCAAATCTGAATGCTGTCCAGTAAAAAAAAGATTATTTTTTCAGCTTTTATTAATAATATTTTATTTTCTATGTAGATGCACTCCCCTAGAAAACCACCCCAACCATTGTACAGTGAACTGTACCTGTAGACACTGTGGTCCCTTGAGCTAATTGCTAACAACATGCTGACACAAATAAAATAAAAGCACTCAGAGAGCGCAGTACTCTGCCAAGGCTACTCAGTCGTATCATTTCCAATGGATGAAACTGTTAATAAAAAAATTTACTTTTGGTGAGCACAGGTGTGTGTTATGCACGTGTGGGTTATGTATGGATCCCAAATCTCGTGACCTAGAAATGTAGCAGTTGGTGGGAATTGATGGCACTCTGAAACACCCCCACAATTTAATCAGTTGTTCTTTGTATCATTTCCGACGGATAAGTCTGCAGCATTCGATTTGTCGTAGGATCACAATCATGTGATTGTCAGCAGGCAGCTGATGTAGTGTTCACTTGTCATAGTTACAGTGACGCCGTGCTGCTATCTCGCAATACAGAGATCTTTAACAACTCTGTGGATCCAGACTATAAGCCGCATCACTGCCAAAATCTAATCAATTGGTCCTTGTGTCATTTTTGACCTTCCCTGAAAATGTCCTCCAAATTCATTAGTCCGTTTTTGTGTAATGTTGGTAACAGACAGACAGAAAGACAGACAAACAGCCCGACAAATGTATAACGCTGTGTTCCTTGGCGGAGTTATAATGGCATGATCATGTTCAGCAGGTGGAGCATTTGTCATTTCACCCATCATAGTTTAGTATCTGAGCATGATAAAACGTGTTTCTTAGCACAAAACACAGACTGCAGCTGTAGCTGACGAGAATGTCATTAGTTAGCAGAATATATAAGATATAGAATATGAAATTTTGACCTGTAAGTAGATCAACATAGTTGTCTGTACCTAATGATAATGCATCCATCCTTTAGATGTTGACATGTTTCACAGGTTAAATGAAAGCTCTTTCATTCTCATGGCACTAACAGAACACTCAAGGTTACAATAAGATGTGAATTAATCCTTTGGGAATCATGAATTTCTGTCTGTGGTGGCAATCAAACTGAGTGTAATAGAAGGACTGATCAACAGACAGACACTGTAATCCATACAGCCATATCACTTGCATGGTTGAATGGTTGAATATAAACAGTGAGACGCCACAGATCAGTGTTTAAAAAAAAAAAAAAAATCATGTTTTATTTTGTTTACAACCAGTGTTTTGCCAAGTGCAGACTGTAGTGTAAATTTCACTTTGATCTTTGGGCAAGCAATTAACAAGATCATGTTAAATGAACTACAAGTGATCGATCTCCTAACAGCAATATTTATAACTTCATTTGGCAGAGTTCAGCTCTAACTAAAAATGACATGTCTGTTACCTGAATATGTTATATGTGAAGCTTTTAATAAAAGTAACAAATATATAAACAAACATATTGGGAATTACTATGGGTCTAGTTACTTAAATTAACTGATAATGAATGTAGAACATCTGTGTGAAGGTTATGACTGGTCACATAAAATTGTTCCCCTTCACTCAATTTATACATTTCACCAATCAAAACCAACAGCATAATTACGACCCATGCCTGTGCAAGCATGAGCATGAGTCCTATAGCATTGAATTGGATGACTCATTCCTACACTTATATGTGTACTGGAAAGCTTAATATTTCAAAATATGAGCGTGAATTTTAGAACTCACTTACAAATAAAGGAATCAGGATGCCGTTGCCATGCTTATCTCGTGTACTGTAAACTGTATTGATAAATAATAAATATTGCTAATCTCCATATGCAAACTACCCATGTGAAAAACATTACTGAAAATATTTCAGCGTAATACATTTCAGGCTGTAAATGTTAAAACCTATTTGTATTTGGCCCCTGAGTGTGTGTGGTGTCTCTTCTCTGCTTCCTTGTCACTGTGTCCTTTTCAATGACGAACATTCCTCTAAGCCATTTAGCACTGTAGACTATACAGTAAACAACATAGCATAGTGAGCCTAATTTGAGAGTCAAAGTCATGCTTTCTCCAGGCATGAAATATTCTTCTCTCACAGAGTGCATCACATGGATGGAATAACTCATCCCCCACCTGACATACTTGTGACTGGCGTAAACTGCATGGGCAGTTGATTAGAAGGTGTCTGTGTTTGCCCCAGCATCCAATAGATCTAGGCATGGTTCTGGGTGGGTTTTTATGTTGTGATACCAGGAATGAGGTGGTGGTCAGCCACCTACTATTACTAAGCACTTAGTGGTGAGGCTCCAAAAGAAATCCTGCAGTACATCACCAAAGGTTCAGCCGCCTTTTCATTGGGCAGCATTCTCTTGTGTTTTAGAAAAGTGGCTAGTTGGCATTAATCCTGCATTTCACTCTTACCGATTGACAACATCCAAAGTTACTTCCTGCCAGCCCTGTGTGTTCCCAGGCAGCCTGTCAGTGTTTTGTATGAGTGGATAGGTTGGCCACGTTGCACAATCTGTTACCAGTCCAGCAGCCCCCATGTGTACCTTTCCCCTGTTTGCCTTCCTCTGCCTTGCATTCATTAAGCCAGCACAGGCTACTGAGCTTTCAAAATCCAGCTGTTCTGACGGGATCTTTATAAGCTGTTGAGTTGAAATTTGTGTTTTAGGTATTTTGCCATTATTACTGTATGTCTTCACCGAAAAGCACTGTGTCAGTGCAGTCCATTTACAATACCATTAGTAGTTATCTTCACATCTGCAGAGTCCCCTTGGGCCAAATCGGTAAAATTTTAGAGATATTGCAATAAAAATACTAAGACATATCATTCTTCCATGTTTTATCATAATTCAATCAATGATATCTGATCTGGTAATGTACAGAGAAATACTGTATAAAGTCTCCAGCCTTGAGTCTTAGCAGAAGCATAAGGGGATGATTACACTGAAAAAAGTGATGCTTTCCCGCCCTACATTTGTGATTCCAATCACAGTGATGCTTTTTCTCTTTTGCAGGCGGGACATCTAGCTGTTGCTAGGCAGCCTGTAATCAGCCATCAATTACTTGTGTGCCACTGAGCTACATATAACTATTTACAGCTGCTACATTAAGGCGATCAACAACAAAGCAGGGGCTGAAACACAAACCTTCAAATTTACCCAGAAGTGCTCCATTAATGTTCCTCTTAGTGTGATGTTTGCTGTTTATATTATGTCAGTTTTTATTCGTTAAATCTGATCATGCGCCTTTGGGTGCTCGGTACTACTCGCCTTTTTCTTAATATTTGTTCTTGACAGTGCAGCTGGGAAGGCCGATTCCCGAGGTTTTGCAATTGGACAGCAGAGAGAAAGCTGAAACACCCTACAGCTTGGGTCAGACTTGATGTTTTTTCCAACTTAGGCCTCATTTATGTCTTGTTCATAGATGCATAAAACACAGCAGATGTGCAGAAAAAAGATATACCTTTTGAAATTATATAAATAAATATACTGTCCAAAAACATACCTGATGTAATTGAGGTCTTTGATTAAAACTCCATGATTTGACAAAGAAATTACACTTTGAATGCTTATATAATTGTTGGAATATGTCTCATCATTTGTTATTGGGTCTTTGTGTTACTTTAAGACATTACATTTCAATGGCATTTCATTCATCCAGCCAGTGAAACTACATAGACTTATTTTCCTCTGCTTAAGGCAGTCTAATTTTATAACAGTGTAAATATAGCGATGGCCAGGGCAGGCAAGTAGAACTAATTTATGGGTATTTTTTGGCTGAAGACAGTGAGATATGGGGGCTAGCATCTGGTGCTAACTGGACCATGCTCACTCCTTGGAGGTCTGTGCATTTTGAGGTTCGGTAAGTTAGCTAAGGGCTAGCATCTGGTGTTAATTGGACCATGCAAACACCTTTAAGAGCTCTGGTGCACTTTCTTACAGTTGGTTGGAAGAAACATATGCCTGGCGTGAAGAGGCACACTAACTCAATTTCCTCTGTTGAAGCTTGTTGTAGCTTTCTAATTTCTTTTGAAGTAGCAGCTGTATGAATGTGGAAATCTGAGATAGAATTCAACATGTTACATTTTCAGTTAGTGTCCTTTTAATAAATTTACTCCAAGAGTTGTTTTCTAAAACCTATTTTATATATTATACCCTGGTGCTTTTAGAGCGGTTGCGCCGTTCTCTTGAACGTGAATATCTGAAATTTATTAGAAATGTGTAGCAAATACGGAAAGCTTAATTAGATTATTTAGATTTTAATTAAATTTCTCTCCATTTAAACTGGAACTTATATTTATTTGTACTAATTTCAGGTAATTCATGTCTCCAGTTCAGTTGATGTGCCTATTATATTTTAATTTCTAAAACACACCAGCTCATTGATACATTTGGTCCCACTTCAACAGGCAGTTTTAGTCTTGTCAAGAAAATCAATGACAACAAAAATATTTTTGTCAAGAAACAAAGAAACAATTAGTCAATGACATTCTTGAACACGAGTTAAATAGAGACTATGTTTAGAAGCAGAAGAGAAAAAAAGGTGTGATTTGGATCAATTTTGGGGTCAACTGATGTGATTACAAACGATTGTACCTTCCTGTATATACAGTATTATTGAATACTTCATAAGCTTAGGGCTACTATTTGCGTTACTTTAAAGACATAAGTATGGCTAAAACAGTAGTATCTGGTGAAAGGCAGTGTAAAAGAGTTCATACTAAAATTCAAAATTATGATAATAGATCGTCCATAGTTCTCAGACTGACAGTAGTAAGAAGACCAAAAATGAGTGAGGTTAACAGTTTCTGGGTCAGTCTAATGGCAGCAGCAGTCAGCATCATCCTTTAGTGAAAGCGATTGTGTTTAGAAAGTCACTTGCCAACCTCTGGTAAAGGTCACATTGGGTCAAGCTATTCACACCCACCTGTCACAGCCTATGACTGAGGATGGCTGTTATGAATAAACCAAACCTTCCTGTCCACCCACGGTGTCCTGACCAAAGACTGAAAGTCTTCCAGCAAAATTGTGTTCAAGGGTGTTGCTACTAGTTCCTCTAGTGAGGAAAAAATATGTTTACTGTTAAAGTATCCTTGAGATTTAATGCTTAAGTTGTACTAGACAAAGAGAAAGCTGTGTAGGAAAATGTTTCTTTTAAATACAGACAATTAGGTAGCATCTATCTGATAGCCTTTGTCAGAATCATTCACCCACTCTGCACATACATTTCATTGTGTTCACGTTTTGGTTTGATTTGACAAAGACCATGCCACAAAATCCATTTCCAGTATGACGGATCACAAAATGATTCATTATGCACCGCTGTCTACTTTTCAAGGTAGTATATTGTGATGCCATACATAGTACATTATTGGCTATAATTTAATGCAGTCGTGTTCCAACATTTGAATATGAAATATGGGTATACATCTCCTTTTAGATGAGTTGGCGCTGGCTTAAGCTACTCCATTAGCAGACCTTGAATGAGGCCTTCACACTATTACAGATACAGCTGTAACTTACTGCTGCTGTCATCTGTGGAAGCTGCAGCTGGGTGTAGCCTTCTTCATTTCAGACAGCTACATCCAGCTATGTTCACTAACATTTTATAAAGTCATGTATTAATATTTGGCTGCACAGAAGGCATTTCGATCAGAAACAAAAGACAATTAGTCATTTTTAAACTGACCCCTAGCGTGCTCCTGTGTTCACACCACGTGTGTTCTGCGTCTGTGTGCAGGCATGAGTTTCTGTACTCGTGTGATTGTTAGTGCAACTGAGTGTGACAAAGCTAAGGCGTGTGTGTCTTTCAGCAAAATGATAATGGTTCATAATTGTAGCTGTGCAGTGATTGATGTGCAATCACTGCATAAAGTCTTGATGTGGGTAAGAGAGCATCTTCAGGCAGATTTACTAATGAAAAAAACAAGAAAACACCCAGAGACTATGGTGAATTCACCAGAAACCGTATTAAAATATATTGTATTCACCCTTTTTTTTGTTTGTTAAGCAGGACTGGAAGCTGTGTTACACTATCTGCCTTTTCATATTGCAATATGGCTAATTTGAGTATGCGTATCCACTCCCTTCAGTGGTGTACAGTCTGGCAGGGGTGATGAGACTGAGGAACATCACCAACCAGCCAGAGGGGCTCTGTAGTTGCTTTATTATTCATGTGGCCTACCCAACATTCCACCCAATCTAGGCCAAAGCGCTGTTATAGCTGCTAAGTGTCACATCCGAGACTTCCGTTGGCCCGTTCATTCACCTCCATCGCATCAGTCTACGCAGCAATCATCAACAACGCCATCCACCTTATCTCCTGATTCACAAGAAGTGGAGAGTGCTGGAGCCAGGGAAGCACTAAAGTGACATCAGACTTCCCAGTACACACCTCAGTGAGTAAAAAGGAAAGGGAATATCCGGAATCTTGATTAATTCATGAAATCCGCTGAATGTGGTATCTTTCTTTTGTAGAACCTCAAAAGCCGCACACTCAAGCACCTGTTTCCTCGTGCATTTTTACCTGGGTTAGGTGATTTCATAAATAAATGCTATCTACAAGACAGAGTGAGCTCTGGTATGTGTACTGCCGCTGCCTTTTATATCAGCAAATCTACAAAGTGCTGCACCCCGACGTGTGTCAATTCATTCTCCACTGTTGTAAAGGGTGCAACTGCAACAAGGGAGCAAATAACTTTCCATCCTCTCTGACATGTGTCTCTGTGTGTAAAGCAAGCAATACTTACTGTTTGTGTTGTATAGACAGAAGGGTTGACCGGATGGCGGACTCAGGGCCAGTGTGTCAGGGGTCTGAAGGGGGCTTCTGATAATCAGACAGCTGCTAAACATCCTGCATGGCATGCCTCACTAATCAGAACCTCAGTGTGCTGTACTTATTGTCCTTCACACCAAATAGACTGTTTATATCTTCATTCACAAAATCCTTCACATTCTTGTCAGTAATATATGCATTTCATTCGACTCTTGTTTATTTGCTAGTCTCCAACGCATCATGTCCTTAATTGTCCTCCCTTGCTATAATCCACAGACCTGGTAAACTGTGGTCCTTAAGCTTAGATGTTTATTTCTTTTTTATAGACTTTGGAGCCAATTTAGTTTCTCGATTGTTGGATGAATCTGGTGCCTTCTACTTTTTGGATTTGTGTTGCTGCTGTACTGTCTGCTGTGAGGACTCTAAGTCCTCCACTGCCGCTGTAAAAACCCCTTATCTGAATTAAAAGTGGTAGGAAACACATGTCGTGAGCTACAGGGTCTCTGATGGCTTAACTTCATACTTAAAGACACTTTACACTAGTTCACAATGACGGATGGCATGCCGTGTAATTGCATTTTTTGTAGAAGTGAAACATTTTATTGCCAAAGACTCTCCAGACAACCAGTGTTTTTTAGTCTGACAAGAGACTGGCTCATCTGCTCTAGACGGTAGGAAAGGGCTATTGTAAGCTGAACTGACTGTAACTGTGAAACAGACACAAAAAAGGCTAAGAGAAGACTGCACAATAGCAGCATTTATATGGAAGCCACAACACTTTGCTTTTTCCTCTTCTTACCATCTACCTACAGTGACCCTTTTACCTCCCAGCAAAGACTCGGAAAAGGGAGAGATTGCACATGATAACTTTGACAGTGAGACCAAATTCAAATGCATCATGAGGAAAAGATCAAAACAAAATTGGTTCAGTAATAATAGGTGGCATTAATTTGATTATACAGCATGGAAGCAATTCAGAAAACTTTTTTTTTTTTTTTTTTTTAAAGCAATTGTGTTCCTGTGTAAAGCATGATTCTCCCATGGTTAGTGGGTTGGTCTCATGCTTCAGTAGTTAATGTGCACTAGGCCATCGCTGCAGATGTTGTCCGCATGGGGACCGGAGCTGAGGAGTGACCAACAGAGCTCGACATGGGGAGGGATGGACAGTATGTTCCAGAACAGATGTTTCCAGCCTTTGTGCGTTTGTCATTTGGGCCTTAATCTGGTCACTGAAGGGCATTAGAGTATATAGAAAGGCAACGGGGATGGACGTCGCATGCATGGGGTCCCCAGCTGTCAGCACCCTTGAGAGAACGCCCTCCGTCTGCCACCCACCACCCCCTCCGACCCCAGCTCACCCTCCACAAATCCTAAATTCACTCCCACATTTGAGGCCTTCCCATCGCCATGTACGCACGCAAACCAAACACCACGCACTTAGTAATTGGCTCAGAATTAGGGCACATGGTGTATTGTTGAACCTGCAGAGATTATGCGTTATGTTTGAATCTGTGGAGATTATGCAGCGCTGGGATATTATGCCTCCATTTTCTCTGATTGCCTCTCTGTATTATTTCCCTGCCTGTGCCATGGTGAATATCCCACTCATTTCATCCTTTTTTTCCCCTTCTCCCCCCTCACTAATATTGCACCTCATTCTCTTTTCACTTTCCTCTCAGTTCCCTTCTGTTCTACACCCTCTACTCCTCTCCCTCTGCTGTTCTCTTTCATTCTCCTCCTCTTCAACCCCTCGCCTCTCCTCACCCTCCCCTCTCCTCTGCTTCTCCTCCTTAGGGCCTCTGGCTGTCTCCCCACAAGTGATGTTCTCCTGGCCAGATGATGCATGCATATCTCTTGTGTCTTCTTGATGCTAACTCACGCCGACGTTTGCACGGCATTGTGGGATTCTGCTCTCGGTCATATTTCATGTAATGATGGAAATGATGATGGTGATGAGGAATCAGGGAGGGGCGGGGCATGTGTGAGGGGTTTGGGGGGTGGGGGGGTGGGGGGTGCTTCTATTTTCTGTCCTTGTCTTTTCTTCAATATCAATCAGCGCTGCGAGATAAGATGGAAGATAATGGGCACAGAAAGTGTAGCTGTGATAAGTTTTGGTTTGAGTTTGAATGAGTTTCTTTTCACTTTCCATATCTCATGAGTAGCCCCGAGTGTTATACATCAGGAAGCGGCTTTCATCATTATTAGGGTTGTGCATCAACCTTGAATTGTAAACTGCACCTGCAAAGCCCAGGGTCAACAGTTTTTTTTGTTCGCTTCAAGAGAGACTGGTGTTTACTTGAACACCGTGTTCCGATGAACAGACGGGAAGCGAAAATCATCCCTAATAGAATAGCATTTTCCTTGCAAGTGCACTAACAAGGGGAAATGTGTTCTAAGCAAAAGCAGAGTGTGAGGGAAACAGGGAGGATAAACACATTGGGTGGTATCATTATTGGATGAGTCGGAGGCCATGGCAGACTTTTGGCCCCTCTGCAGTGTCTCCTGTCTGTGTATGTGTGATATATTTAATGCATGTCTGTTAGAGAAAGAGATGCTGGTGGTTGTGTGCACATTTTAGGAACCTGCCGGTATGCAAAGCTGTGTCAGTGGATAGAGCATCTATGGAAGAGAGATTTCTTCACAGTCTTCGCTACACCCTAATTAATCTGCTTAAACCTGCTAGGCCTGTCTCCAGCACTCTTACACATCAGAAAAGCCAGGCAGCTCTGAATCCAACCAGGATTTTCTCCATGGATGCCAGTGGAAAATCACTCTAGCCTCACAGCTGACAGCTTTCTGTCAGAGTGTGCAGAAACGCATGTAAAGCAGAGACAAACATACATCTCATCATTTCCTATGATGGATGTTGGATGGGGAGGCATTTATCACAAAGGGTCATGAAGCCCCTGAAACAATCAGGTTGTTGGTTTATATTGCCTATCTACATCCTCTGCCTTTTAGATGACAGACAGACGCCAGATGAAGCGATTTATGGTCAGTGGTGTCCTCTCAGCCTTGCCCTAGGCCATGGCTGTGATCTGGGTATGAAAAAAATAGCAATGACAAAAGGGTGACAGTCATTTTTTTCATCTCTTTCACTCACTGTTACCACTAAAGCTCTTGTAAACAGCTCTCCTGGAATTTCCTAATGCAGCCAAATGTTTGTGAGAGCTGTTGTCAGGAGCTGTCCAAACTTAACTCAAATCCAACTTATTCACCTAGCTTCATTCAAGTCAGCTAAGCAACATGGTCTTAAAGAGTTTTTGCTTAGTGCTTTTCCTACATCTCTTGACTTCTGCAAAATCCCACGCTGAATATCAAATTGGACATGGGAGATAAGGTTTCAGGGTTTTGGTTGCACTTAAGCAGATTACAGTGTAACGATTGGTGAATAAAGGACTCATCGTTGAAGCAAAAATGAAATGTCCAATAGTTTCTTGGCAATGTGCTACAGTATCTACAGTATGTGGACTAATATAATGGAGTGCATCCAGGGATTCAGCAAATTAAACTTAATTGAAACACTATACAGAGTAAGCAAAAATATTTACTGTTCAGTTATTTAATGCTGCAGTGCAGTAATTTCTCCTGATGATTTGTTCTTGATGCCTACCTAGTAAACAGAGACATTGGATATAACACATGGTAACAGCAAAAATTGTCTTTGCAGCAATATTTCACGTCAGAGTTTGGATAGTCAGTCAGATACTGGACCTAATATGGTGCAAGTCTGAATTAAGAACCCAACATGCTACTTCTTAGCCTGATAATATAATGATTTTGATATGAGATGTCGAATTAAATCAAATATATGTAACAAACATACATGTAACATGCCGTTCAAAAGTGTAGGGTCATCTAGGCAATTTCATGTTTTCCATGAAAACTCACACTTTTATTCATGTGCTAACATATTTGCACAGGGGTTTGGAATCATCAATTAGCCTTTCAACAAGATTAACTAACACAATGTAGCATTAGAACACAGGAGTGATGGTTGCTAGAAATGTTCCTCTGTACCCCTATGGAGATATTCCATTAAAAATCAGCCGTTTCCAGCTAGAATAGTCATTTACCAGATTAACAATGTCTAGACTGGATTTCTGATTAATTTAATGTTGTCTTCATTGTAAAAACTGCTTTTCTTTCAAAAATAGCAACATTTCTAACCCTAACCCTGACCCCAAACTTTTAAATGGTACATACATGTACATACATACATACATACATATGAATGTATAACCATTTGTAGTGATTCAAACAATTTGCGCTTATAAGTAAGGGCTGTGAGCATTTTGGAAATCAAAGCGATTTCCTTCCAGTCACAAGACAATTAACACTTGTGCTGATTTGGAATTTAACGTCTCCTTTAACTGTTTTGATCTTGAGTAATGAAAAAAAATGGCACAAGCATTTGCAATCATACTTATTAAAGTTTGAGACAGCGTGCTTGAGCTTGATTAGCTAATATCAGAGTTAGACGTTGAAGTGCTTTTGGTGTGTTGTGAAATGAATCTAATTTACCATGCATGTGTAGAAACAATTTTTGCATGTCTATTATATGGAAGGAACACAGGCGCAGTCCTTTTTGGGTTCTTAACATAATTGATTTCTATTTTGAGGTATGCCACTTGTTGAGTGCAAAATAGATGAGAAGATTAACAAAATGACTCCATTCCTGTAATTTGCTAAGCCAAAAAGCACTGTTTGTGTGGATTTTAGTGATGCATTTAACAACCTGCTTTATGATAGTGTGGTCAAACAGTAGTAGCTAAAGGAAAGGGAGGAGACAAATATTTAAAAGGATATAATTCTCTTTCTTTATAGTTTTTTACTTGGATTTGCAAAGTACAATTCTCCAGTGTCTATTCTCTGTGTAGAGAAACCGATGTGAATCTCTATGCTTTTATGTTTAAAGCTGATTCAAAAGGGACACTTCCACAGATGTAGTGTATATTTATGTCATTT